>NC_061122.1:53705829-53706514 GCF_002878395.1 Capsicum annuum
ACATTGTGTACGAGGAGTTATGATCGTTTGAAGTTGACCCAAAAATTTACTTTTGGTAGACTGAAGTAGATCGACCATAACTTTTTGCTTCGATAGAAAAATTAGATGAAACCAATTTCATTAGAAAGAGGACTCGTAGAGCTTTCCGTTGATATATAGTAGATCACCCAGATTATTATGTACAAGGAGTTATGATTGTTTAAAATTGGAGCAAAAATACGCCAGGCCTCAGTACTTTTTCCTGCACGTTTTACTGTTCACTACTATTCATGATTCGAACGGAATGTTCATAACTCATCGGTCGGGTGTTCGTTTTGGATGATCCACATATTGTTGGAAAGATTATTCGATACTATACACAATGGTGGGTCATAATCTAAGATATTCTGCATGGAAAATTTATAATTCATTCTAGTAGATAGAACCCAACACGTTTACGCACAAAATTTCAATGAAAAATTTCCCGGGGTATTACATCATCCCCCCCTTGGAAACATTCATCCTTGAATGATGCTAGACATGCAAATATTAGATAGGGAATAGAGCATAGAGATGAAACCATTTGTTAGACTCATCAACACATCGTTTCTCACTCCGAATGCAACATAGAATGCATAAATTCAAGAAACTACAGCTGGACACATAATAAACGACAGCTGAACTGCTGCAACTTTTATCAAAAGTG
>NC_061122.1:53706614-53711712 GCF_002878395.1 Capsicum annuum
CCCCCCCTTGGAAACATTCATCCTTGAATGATGCTAGACATGCAAATATTAGATAGGGAATAGAGCATAGAGATGAAACCATTTGTTAGACTCATCAACACATCGTTTCTCACTCCGAATGCAACATAGAATGCATAAATTCAAGAAACTACAGCTGGACACATAATAAATGACAGCTGAACTGCTACAACTTTTATCAAAAGTGCATGATTTTGGACAGAACGGTACCTTCATCTTGATCGGAGTTCGCGGAAAATAGGTGCGGGTACTTGGATCGCATATCCACCTCAGCTTCCCAAGTTGGACCCTCCCCAGATTGTTTTCACCATAACACCTTGAACGAGGGAACTTCTTTGTTTCTTAGTCTTCGAACACTGAAATCAAGAATCTCAATAGGAATCACATCAGAAGAAAGATTTTCTTGAATGTCAGCACTCATAGAGGAATCCACTACCACAACATCACTAATATGCTTTCTAAGCATGGAGACATGGAATATTGGATGAACAGAGGACAACTCAGAAGGCAACTCGACCTTATAAGCTACCTTACCAACACAGCTAAGAATTTTGTAAGGACCAACATAACCAAAACTATGCTTCCCTTTCTTTCCGAATCTCTTCACCCCCTTCATGGGTGAAATTTTCAGATACACTAGGTCACCAACTTCAAACTCAAGGTCTCTCCTTCTAACATCCGCATATGACTTCTGACGACTCTGCCCGGTTTTCAACCTTTCCCCAATCAACTTAACTTTTTCCATAGCCTCAATTACCGAATCAGGATCACTCACAACCGCTTCACCCACCTGGAACCTACCTATGGGAGATCTACACTTTCTCCCATATAAGGTTTCAAACGGAGCCATGCCAATACTAGAGTGGAAACTGTTATTGTAAGCAGACTCTATCAACGGTAAGTGATCATTCCAACTTCCCTTAAAGTCAAGTACACAAGCTCTCAATATATCCTCTAAGGTCTGGATGGTCCGCTCAGCCTGACCATCGGTCTGCAGATGAAAAGCAGAACTCAAAAGCACTTGGGTACCAAGACTTCTGGAGAGTTGGAGTCTCAGACATAGTGTCTTTGACTCTAACCAAATGGTAAATACACCCCTTGGAAATAAACTTTCTAGCTTTGAGGTAAGAAATAAAATGACTCTTGGGTGACACAGAATTCCCAGACCACTCAAACACGAATGCACCCGAAAACTGAAACTTGACCACTCGGGTCCGACAATCAATAGAGGCATAAGAAGAATACTGTCAGTCCATACCCAGAATCACATCAAAATCTGCCATGTCTAACTCAATCAGATCAACCAACAAGACTCTATGAATGATGGTAACAGGACACTTTTAATACACTTTCTGGGCAACAATCGAATCACCCACTGGGATAGAAACTAGGATAGGCTCAGGAATAATCTTAGGACTCATTTCAAAATTCACAGCAATCAAAGGTGTAACATATGAGAAACTGGATCCAGGATCCAATAAAGCATACACATCAAACTGAAATATATGAAGCATACCAGTAACAACATCGGGAGAGTCCTCCTATTCCTAGCGGGACGGTAAAGCATAGAATCTATTCTGGCACTGCCCGCCATTATTGCTAGAAGAGGCATTGAGCTGGGGTTAGGCGAGTCGCTGGAACTGGAGCACTAATAGTCTGAGTCTGGGTCTGAGGGCGATATTCACAATGCCTTTGTCTATCTTGTAGACAATCTCTAACTTTGTGACCCATGTCACCACACCGGAAATAACCCCTCTTCTCACCCCAACACTTACCCGAATAAGCGCTACTGGCATAGATGAATGATCCTGATACTCAGGGCGACTCCCTCCCTACAATCTAGTCTGACCCTGTCCGTGTTGCTCGAACCTAGCTATCTTATTCTCTCTCATTCTATCTCTCCTTAATCTTATCTACCTCAATCTGTTGTGCATGATTTATCAACTTAGAAAGATTCATCTCATTATTTAGCATAGCAGACCTACACTCCTTAACCACATAACTAGACACTCTAGTCAGAAACTTACTCATACTAGCCCGATTATCAGCCACTACTTCAGGAGCATACTTGGCCAACTGATTGAACTTTAGACAGTACTCCCTAACAGTCATAGAGCCCTGTCACAAGTTCATAAACTCTTTCACCTTCGCCTCCCTTATCTCCAAAGGGGAAAACTTATCCCAGAATGTATCCTGGAACTCTTGCCAAGTTGTAGGGACAACTCCCTCACCTCTACCTTTCCTCCAAGTAACAACCTATTTATAAGCAAGTTCTTTCAACCTATACGCAGCCAACTCCACACTATGTTCCTCAAATATAGGTATCACCTGAGTAATCTTCCTCACTTTTTCTAAAAACAATCGTGGATCCTCATCAGACTTGGACCCATAGAATTCTAGCAGATTCATCTGTATGAAGACACGGATCCAGGCAGCAGCTGAATCACCTCCCTGCTACTGTGGAGTCGGGCCCGGGTTGGCCTAAATATTTATAGTAACAGCTTGGGCCAGCGCCTAAAAGGCTGCCCAAAATTTAGCATGAGACACGTTTTCATTCAATGGGTCAGCGGGTTGAGGTTGCTGACCATCATTATTTCTTCTTACTCGATGTGGAGGCATATTTTTGAAAGAGGAGAGCATGAATCAATAGTAGAGAGAGACACTTTAAGCACGATAGACTTCTGAAAGAAAGAATCACACTTTTTCCTAAAACATCTTGTAGCCTCTTGCTCATAGATATGGCGCGCTACACACCGGTGATTAAGACTCTACTTAACGTGGCTTGTCAGACTCCCTAGGATACCTTAAAACCTTAGGCTCTGATACCAAGTTTGTAACGCCCCAAAAAATAGGTCACGGAGTGTCACACGGTGCTTGAGGCTACGAGTAGCCCCAAGATAACCCTTTGAGCCATTTTTATTCAGTTCAACACAAATCAACGGGGTTTCCATAGATAATCCTCAAATACCAATAGAGTAATCATCATCCAAAAATAAAATGATTTCAGAAAGATAACAAAATATGACTTATTAGTCAACTCCCAACATCTAAGAAAATTAATAAAACCAGTGAGCCATTGAGACATGTCCCAACTGACTCATACTCAGTTATCAAATATAAATAATTTCGTGAAACCAACATCAGACATCACGTCCTTGGAACATGAGGACTCACCACAATAGAGAATACAGAATAATGTTCCCAAAGAATCACTGTTGAACCTGGAACTGAGCACCTGAACCTACATTCTGAGAAAATACAGCCCACATCCAAAGATGTGGGTCAATACCATGGAAAGGAACCGAGTATATGGGGTGTATGCAGTTGTATAAACATCATCATCATAAATATTTATAAGAAATATACAGGATGTATGAAAGACTCACATAGCCCGAAGAAAATCATCATAATCATAAGAGGATGAAATAAGTACAATAACACATGTGAGTCATCATAGAATTTGTCAATCACTTTCAGTTCATCAAGAATATCAATTATCATAATGTAAATATCATTTAAATCTTTTGAAAGAATAACTTTCACTTTTCCACTTTCAAATCACTTCACCATTCACCATAGACACAAGGAAACACACACACACTGGGAGATCCTATAACCGACATAAACCATGTGTGTTACATCGAGTCCAACGTACAACCCACGTTGGGGAGAGCCGTCCTATCCTTGCCATCGGAGTAGGACTATCGATAGCAAATCCACAAAAACTAGTGATCACTATATAAATTAGCCTTAGGCTTACTCCTATGGGGGCACGTATTTCTAGGGAAGTAAGGTTGCTTTATACCTCCTACTCGGTGCTAAAGATTTCTTCCAGACTTAGCTTAGATCATTTCAAAGATAATCCACAACCAAACAATTTCAGTAATATATAAATATACATCGGGAGCCATCATGCTTCCCATCTATCAAAATCAACCACGTTATAGATTTCTTTCATACTCGAGTTCAAAACAACTCCATTAAGATCAAACGGTCAAATCATTTAAAATATCTCAAATATTCAACATCAACGTTCTTATAATACACACTTTCTAAAAAAATAAAATTTCCAATGGGGATTCATTACCTAAATATCAAAATCATGATAAATATTTTTCAAGATTCATGCTTTATATCTCCACACATATAAATTCATCTTTTAAAATCATAAACATCAAGATTTCATAATAATCATCATAAGATATGGGTTCATACTTCAAATTCATAAAAATCAAATAAAAACTATGCCTTTGTAAAGAAAATTACTTTTGGGCACAAGAACGAAAGAGAGTTCTTGTTGAAAAACCCCACACACCTTGATTGATGAACTTTGGATCGATGCTCATTTTTGAGATGTTAATCGTGCCTCTGAATGATGGTTCTTAGAGTTATTGAACTAGGAACTTGGAATCTTGAATAAATTTACAGAATTAATGGTGAACTTTGGAGGTTCTTGAAGTTCTTGAACTAGGAACTTGGAATCTTGAATAAATTTGCAGAATTAATGGTGAACTTTGGAGGTTCTTGAAGTTGGATGTAGGAGCTTAGGGTTTTCTTTTCAAGGGAATTTGATGAAATATAATACATAATGCTTCTAATAGGATTTAATATAGGGTTTGGATGGATTTTGGATGAGATAAAATGACCAAAGCACCCCTAAAAATTAAAAAAATTCTCGAATCTATCCTTTGGTGGGCTGTTTTGATAGTCTTAAGTAGATCAACAATAACGTTTTACTCCGGTATTCAAATTGGATGAAGACAATTTCATTAGAAAGAGGACTCTCATATATTTACATTGATATATAGTATATCACCCAGATCATTGTGTACGAGGAGTTATGATCGTTTGAAGTTGACCCAAAAATTTACTTTTGGTAGACTGAAGTAGATCGACCATAACTTTTTGCTTCGATAGAAAAATTAGATGAAACCAATTTCATTAGAAAGAGGACTCGTAGAGCTTTCCGTTGATATATAGTAGATCACCCAGATTATTATGTACAAGGAGTTATGATTGTTTAAAATTGGAGCAAAAATACGCCAGGCCTCAGTACTTTTTCCTGCACGTTTTACTGTTC
>NC_061122.1:53714712-53858600 GCF_002878395.1 Capsicum annuum
GAACTCCAAGAACCATCATTCAAAGGCACGATTAACATCTCAAAAAATGAGTATCGATCTAAAGTTCATCATTAAAGGTAAGTAGGGTTTTTCAACAAGAACTCTCTTTCGTTCTTGTGCCCAAAAGTAATTTTCTTTACAAAGGCATGATTTTTATTTGATTTTTATGAATTTGAAGCATGAAACCATATCTTATGATGATTATTACGAAATCTTGATGTTTATGATTTTGAGAGATGAATTTACATGTGTGTTGATATAAAGCATGAATCTTGAATGATATTTATCATGATTCTGATATTTGGATCGTGAATCTCCATTGGAAATTATGTTTTTTTGAGAAAGTGTGTGTTATAAGCACATTGAAGTTGAATATTTAAGATATTTTGAATGATTTGACCTTTTCATCTTAATAGAGTTGTTTTGAATTCGAGTGTGAAAGAAATCCACAACGTGGTTGATTTTGATAGATGGGTAGCATGATCGCTCCTGGTGTATATTTATATATTACTAGAATTATTTTGTTGTGGATTGTCTTTGAAATGATCTTTGCTAAGTCCGGGAGATATCTTTAGCACCAAGTGGGAGGTATAAAGCAATCTTACTTCCCTAGAACTACGTGCCCCCATAGGAGTGAGCCTGAGGCTGATTTATATGGTGATCACTAGTTTGTGTGGATTTGATATCGATAGTCCTACTCTGATGGCAAGGATAGGATGGCTCTCCCCATCGTGGGTTGTACGTTGGACTCGATGTAGCTCACATGGTTTATGTCGGTTATAGGATCTCCCAGTGTGTGTGTGTTTCCTTGTGTCTATTGTGAATAGTGAAGTGATTTGAAAGTGGAATTGTGAAAGTTATTCTTTCGAAAGATTTAAATGATATTTACATTATAAGAATTGATATTCTTGATGAACTGAAAGTGATTAACAAATTATGTGATGACTCACATGAGGTATTGTACTTATTTCATCCTCTTGATTATGATGATTTTCTTCGAGCTATGTGAGTCTTTCATACATCCTGCATATTTCTTATAAATATTTATGATGATAATGTTTATACAACTGCATACACCCCCATATACTCGGTTTCTTTCCATGGTACTGACCCACATCTTCGGATGTGTGATGCATTTCTCGGAATGTAGGTTCAGGTGCTCAGTTCTAGGTTCGACAGTGATTCTTTGGGAACACTGTTCTACATCCTCTGTTATGGTGAGTCCTCATGTTCCGAGGACGTGATATCTGATGTTGGTTTCATGAAATTGTTTACATTTGATAACTGAGTATGAGTCATTTGGGGCATGTCTCAATGGCTCGCTGGTTTTAGTGATTTTCTTAAAGGCTTGTCAGACTAGTAGAGATGTTGGGAGTTGACTAATAAGTCGTATTTTGTTATCTTTCTGAAATTCTTTTATTCTTCAATGATGATTAATCTGTTGATATTTGAGGGTTATTAATGGAAACCCCGTTGATTTGTGTTGAACTAAATGAAAATGGCTCAAAGGTTTAGTTTTGGGCTAATCGTAGCCTCAAGCACCGTGTGACGCTCCGAGACCCGTTTTCTGGGGCGTTACATGGCTCCTACTCAAAACCCTAAAAGTGTCATAAATACTTAATTCTAAATAAGGAAACAAAAACTAAGGTTTCAGTTTTCTCTTAGGAATAGACGACGGCGATCTTACCGGCGTGTCAGACGTCTGACAGCGTGTGCAATATATCGTCAAAGATTCCAGTGAATTGTTATCTTCTGATTCTTCTGACGGCAAATCTGACTGCATGTCAAATATGTGACGGCGCGTGAAAAATGTTATCACATCTTCACTGGAAATCAGCATGATCTGCTTTAGGTTGACGGCAATTTTGACGCCTCGTCACAGATTTGACGGCGCTTCTGAAATGTCATCACATTTCATCTCAACTCTTCAGATTCTGTCGAAGCTTGACGACAACTTTGACCGCCTGTCCCATGTCTGACGAAGCTTCAAAAATGGCGTCATCTACACTTTCAATTATTTGCACCAGATTTTAGCTGATTTATTCTTCTTTTCTTTAGTTTCCTCCCCGATCACTTGTATCTGCATTAAAACAATAAAAATAATCAAAAATAACAAAATTTGCTTAAGGCTTCACAATTATTTAGAGTTAAAAGCCTCAAATGTGTTAGCATCTTCTCACACATCAATGATGGTATGATCAGTGTCAATACATAGTAACCTAACTAAGGTTGGGGTCAAATCGCAAGGGAACACATGGCTTCGCAAATCTCAGCGGTTGAATTCTATGGCCAAAATAGGAAAAGTAAAAGGGGGGATTTGTTTGTAGTAATCTCGAGCAAAGAACAATATTAACTTGGTTGAAATCAGTTATAGATGAACACTAGGATTGTGTTCCCCCTGCCATCTCAACCCTATAGGCTTATCATGCGTTGCTGAATCAACGCAATACCTTGCAAGGAGAATCGATAAGTTATGTACCTCCTACAGTCTTTTGGACGAGTAGGAGGGTTTCACCCTTTACGTTTTGAGTCTCAAGGTGTCATGTTACTAACCCTTATCTTGATCCCAATTATCCGTTACCTTTTGATTCTCAAGTTATTAGTTTAAAGATAACGATCATTCACTATATTCTATTGTGCGGCAACGGATCGACAATTAACTCCCAAATTACTGTTGTCTTTTTATTTTCTTAGTCACTACTCCTCTTTTGGCGTAATTAGCAATATCTAGGTGGGATCCTAATGTGTTCACCCATTAAGAAATCAATCTTAACAAAGAAAAAGCAATGCATGCCATGGGAATCGGTTAAGATCGACAGTTGCACTTCCCCTACTTCATCAATTTGCTAGGATTTCCACAACCCTAGCTATGGGATTTAGCCTCTCATGATTGTGAAGAAATCAATAACATTCATAATTAAATAAAAGGATCAAATCACAATGATAATTTGAATAAAAACCCACAACTGTAAACTATACAAACTGAATAATCAATCAAAGTCAATACAGAGAAATCCCAGGATCAAAGATGGACCTTGAAATCAAAATATGTTTCTAAGTGTTAAAAGTGTGTAACCTTTGTTAAAAAGTACATAAGGGGTATTTATAGTACAAGATAAAACCCTAAAATCAAAGCCCGATGAAATTGAAGAAAACAGGGTTGGTGGACACCTGCTCTCTGTACCTGAGGTCTAGCATAGGGTGCATGTGCGGACTGTAGGTTGTGGATGGAGCATTTTCCTACAAGTTAGCTCTCGAGATTTTGGATTTCTAGCACCTACTTTGTCAACATGTTGTCCGTAGGTCTACATATGATTTATAGGTCAACTTAGTAGGTGTCGAGGGTCAGTTTTTCAGCTCTTCTTCGACTCTCTAACATTCATTGATCACGGTCGAGTCAGAAAACATTCCAAATATCAATAATCACTCCAAAAGAGGCCAAAAACACTTTTTTCACCATTTTCACAAACTTATCATCCAAAACATGGTTTTCTGCAAAACATACCTGCAACAGATTAAATCTAACAAAAAGGTCTCGGAAACTTGCATATTTTCCTTATTTTAAGCATCAAAAGTGCTACATTTCCATAGCACCTCATTAATACATAACCAAACAACCAATTCTAGGTGTCAATTATTAAGGCATTATTAAGTGGTATCATCATAACGACATAGCTTGCAAGTAATGTCATTAGCCAACACTTAAGGGATTCCCAAGTAACCCACAGGCTCCATTACTAAAATCACTTAGGGGATTCTCATGTACCACATAAGGTTTTCATAAATAGTTCACTTAGGGATTCCATTATGTCCCGCAAGGTTTTCAAATCCACCCTTAACCATTTAACCATTTAAAACATGCATTAGTTTCAAGAAACAAGCCAAATCAAGTGATAATGCATAAACCAAAATCAATTTTACAAGTGGGTCAAGGTTATTACCAATTTCCATACCAAAACAATCAATTTGAGAATTCCTTTGTATCCCTATTTCTATCCACCATTCCTATGCACCCCAATGCAATTACCAACTATCAATTTAAGAACAATAGTTTTATAAGTATCATGGAAAAAGCATTTAAGCAATTTTTATTAAAACCCCTCAATCCATAGTTCAAAACCCAACATCAATATCTTATTAACAATAGTTTAAATCACATGCTTTTAGAAAAGTAACAATGAGGGAAGAGTCACATGCCTTAAACACCAAGAAGTATAGAGAGAAATCACCCTTGGAAGCCCTAATTGATTAATCTCTTAAAAACCCCAAGTATTCTTGACCTTGAGGATTTGACGGTGGTTTGAGAAGTTATTTGATTTGTTTCTGATGGTTAATGATACCCTAAAAAGGTTATAAAACATGGGTTTCAAGTTGGACAAAAGGGGAAATGTATAGCATGCCCTTAACTTAAAATCTGGGGAAAGTTCTCCTTTGATTACGAGTCAACCATTGACTCATAACCAATTCTTACGACTCATCCCCATGAGTCATAACCATGACAGTATCACTAAGTACACAAACTGCTATCCTTACAACTCAACCAACCAACCCATAATGGGACCTTATGACTCATAGATCCCATCCGTAATAACACAAAACCCATTTGTGGTGAACACTGGACATGCTACGACTTACACCCCATGACTCATGACATATCCTTATGGATCATAGTAAGCCACTCATACTCAGAGTAAAATTATGCCACAAACTTACATGATTTGGTTACGACTCATCCCAATGAGTTGTCAAGATACCTTACGACTCAAGGGGTCCAGTCATAACCAAGGCAGGGAGCTCAAAGCTCAAGAAATTTTCAAGGGACAAATTTGGGGTGTTTTAATTCTCCCCCACTTAGAGCATTCATCCTCGAATGATGGGACAAGGCATTTACCGGTACAATTAGACCCCAAACATCACTACTCTTAGAACAAAGACAGAAAACAAAGATACCAAGGAAATTACAATTTCCTTTAACAAAGACAGAAAACAAAAATGTAAGGGAATACAATACACATACCTTAAGCACGATTTTCTAGAGTAGGGAATAGGAATGGGTACTTGGACTTCATGTTCTCTTTGGCTTCCCAACTAGCCTCCTCAACCTTGTAGTTCCTCTATGGAAACTTTACCAAAGCTACATCCTTTGTCCACAACTGACGGTCTTGTCGATCAAAAATTTCAACTAGGACTCCTCATAAGACAAGAAATCTGAAATACTAATACCCTTGATAGGCACAATCAGCAATGGATCATCCACACACTTTCTAAACATCAACACGTGGAACACCGGTGAATAGAACTCAAACTAGAGGGAAACTCTAATTCATACGCAACACCACCGATCCTCTTCAAGACCAAGTACTAGCCAATATATCAGGAACTGAGCTTCCCCTTCTTCCCAAACTGCAATACGCCATTCATGGGAGATAACTTCAAGATTACCTAATTTTCAAGCTCAAACTCTAACTCCCTACTCCTCACATCAGCATAGGACTTTTGGTGACTTTTGGCAGATTTAAGCCTCTCCCAAATTACCTTTGCCTTCTTCATCGCTTAGTGAACCAAATTTAGGCCAAGCATCTCAGCCTCACCAACCTCGAACCACTCAATAGGAGATCTACACCTCCTACCATACAAGGCCTCAAATGGATCCATCCTAATACTAGAGTGGTAGCTATTATTATATGCAAACTCTATAATAGGCAAATGATCAACCCAACTACCACCATAGTCAATCATGCAAGCTCAAAGTATATCTTCTAATGTTTAAATAGTCTTTTCTGCTTGCCCATCCGACTGTGAGTGGAAAGAGATACAAAGTCTCACCTTAGTCCTTAAAACTCTCTGAAACAAATGACAAAACTATGGTGAGAACTTAGTATAATGATCTAACATTATAGAAACAGGTGCACCATAAAAATTCACAATTTCCTCAATAACCAACTGGGCATAATCCTCTGAAGAGAAATTTGTCCACACTGGCAAAAAGTGAGCAGACTTTGTCATCCTATCCATGATGACCCAAATCAAATCAAACTGATTTCGAGCCTAAGGAAGACCAATAACAAAATCTATATTAATCACTTCCCACTTCCACACAGGCAACTGAATTTCTTCAAACAACCCATCAGACCTTATGTACTACACCTTTACTTGCTGATACGCTATACATTTAGCCACAAAGTTGGCTACATCCCACTTTATGTTATTCCACCAATAGATCTCCTTAAGATCATTATACATCATCATAGAACCAGGATAAATGGTGTAATTCTACTCATGAGCCTCAACTAAGATCCTCTCTCGCGACCCATCTACATTGGGAACACATAATCTACCTTGGTATCGGAAGGTACCATCACCACTACTCTCGAAGGCTATCACATTCTACCCACCTACATCATCCTTGATTTGCATCAAGATAGGATCCAACAATTGGTTCTTTTTCACCTCAGCACCAAGAGATAACTTTGCCACCTCTTGAAAAAAAAAACACCACCATTTTCAAGGTCTAAGAGATGAACTCTAAGGTCAGTTGGATGGTGAACATATTTCACCAATTCCTGTTTATCCTCATCTACACGAGTTAGGATCCCCATGGATAACCACCACATTAGCTTTATCAAGGTGATAGTATGACTCATGTCATAGTCTTTCAGTAATTTAAGTCATCTCTCTTTCCTAAGATTCATCTCCTTTTAGGTGAACATAAATTGTAGGCTCTCATGATCAGAAAAGATATCCATATGAACTCCATAAAAATAGTGACGCCAGATCTTTAACGCTTATATCATATCCAAAAACTCCAAGTTGTGAGTTGGATAATTTTTCTCATTCACCTTAACCTGTCTAGAGGCATAAGGTACCACCTTGCCATGCTGTATCAAAAAACAACCAAGCCCCACATGGGATGCATCATAATAAACCAAAAAACCATCAGTGCCTTTAGGAAAAGTCAAGACCGGAGTCAAAGTTAGCTTATTCTTCAGCTTCTTAAAATTACCCTCAAAAGTATCATACCACCAGAACTTTACCTTTTCTGTGTTAACTTAGTCAAAGAGGCAGCTATAGAAGAGAAACTTTCCTTAAATCTCCTGTAGTAACTGCTAAACCCAAGAAGCTTTAGCTATCAGTTGGAGTCATGGATCTATGCCACTTCTTAACCACTGTAACCTTTTATGGATACACTATGATCCCCTTACTAGATATGACATGACCCAGAAAAGTAACAATGTTCGACTAGAATTCATATTTTAAAATTTTGGCATACAATTGTTTATCTTAAGGTTCTGCAACATAATACGAAGGTGATCGACATGATCTGCTTTAATCATAGAGTACACCAAAATATCATCTATAAATATAATTACAAAAAAATCCAAAAAAATGACAAAAGACACTATTCATCAAGTCCATGAATGTTGTTGGGGTATTAGTCAACCTAAAAGACATAACCAAGAACTCGAAATGCCCGTCTCGGGTATGGAAAATAGTCTTAGAAATATCCACCTCCCTAATCTTTAACTGATGGTACCTGAAATAAAGATTGATCTTAGAAAAGAACTTAGTACGCTGAAGCTGATTAAAGAGATCATCAATCCTCGGAAGAGGATACTTATTCTTCGCGATCGGCTTATTCAATTTTTGGTAATCAATACACATACGAGGGGAACCATCCATATCACACAAACAATACTGGTGCACCCTACGGGGACACACTAGGATGAATGAAACCCTTGTTTAGAAGACCCTCTAATTGCTTCTCAAGCTTCTTTAACTCTGTTGGAGCCATTCTATACAGGGGAATAGATATTGGACGGGTGTCTAGAATAAGGTCAATCCCAAAAACAATCTCCCTGTCAGGAGGGACAGCATGAAGTTCTTCAAGAAATACATAGAGGAATTCATTTACCATGGGGACAGAATGTAAGGAAGGACCCTCTAAGCTAGAATCTTTAATCTAGACCAAATGATAGAGACACCTCTAGGAAATTAATTTATGGGATCTAAGATACGATATGAACCTTACCTTAGGAACTAGAGAGCCCCCTTCCCACCCAATAACTATCTCATTATGGAATTTAAAAATGACCATAAGGGTTCGACAATCTAGAGAAACATAGCACGAGTGCAACCAATCCATCCCCAATATGATATCTAACTCAACTATTTCTAACTCAATTAGAACCACCAAAGTCTCCCTACCACCCACAGATACCACTCAAACCCTATAGACTTTTTTAGCTACCATAGAGTTACCCACCAAGGTAGAAATAGAAAAGGGGTCTGAAATATACTCAATATCAAAAAAAATGCACAGCCATAAAAGAGATCACATGAGAAAGAGTGAACCTCGGATTAAGTAAATAGTACACATCATGGTAAAAGGGTTTCAACATACCAATAACTACATCAGGAGATACCTCAGACTCTTGGTGGGTAGTGAGAGCATAGAGATGGTTTCGACTAGTGCCATTGCCAAATAGGGAATCCTTTGGTGAAGGAGTTGATAAAGAGGCAATCAAAACCTTGTTTGCCCCAAAAGAAACCTTACCCATAGGAGAGTTTCTAAATATATCCCATAGCGACCATATTTGAAACACTTTTCCCATCACTTATCGCAGAAACCTGATGCAATCAACTATAAAATATGTAGGGAGTATATGATGGAGCTAATTGGGCCCCACTAGCCTAAGATTGGGCACCCTGTATCTTAAAACCACTATCATGTTATAAATGATGATCACCAAATATATTTGGATAAGGAGCACTAGTCATAGAGTAGGAACCAGAACTGCCCTACTTTTCTTGAGACCACTTTTCACCATCTCTACTAGTCTATTATTGACCTCCACTCTAATCAAAAAATCTAAACTTCTTTTTCCACCTTTCCCCTATCTCCACCTGCTTGTTCTTCTTTCTTTTAACCTTCCATATATACATAAGTAGTCTGTAGATATCCATATCCTTGTTTAACAAGGCAGTCTTACTTTCTAGAGTCAAATCATTGGAAAACCCAAAAGTAAATTTTCTCATTCTAGCCCTCATGCTAGACACTAACTTAGGAGCACACCATGACAACTGATGAACCTTCAAGGCATACTCTTTAACTGACATCTTGTCTTGCCTTAGATTCAATAATTCTTTGGCCTTTGTCTCCCTCAAATCCTAATGAAAGAAGCGATTGATAAAAGCTCTAGAAAAGTCTTCCCACAAGGCAGACTCAGTATCTATACCCTTGAGTTGCTCCCACTCTTCATACCATTGGTGCGTTAAATCCTTTAATAGGCTACAAAATCTATACCTTCCATCTCAGTAGCATGTATCACATGAAAGATCTATTTTATTTCCTCTATTAAATATTAAGGATCTTCCTTAATTTCTGTACCAGTGAAAATAGGAGGATTCAAATTCATAAATTGGAAAACTATAATGGCCTCAGATGATAGAGCAACAGAATCCACACGCTCACTTTGAGAAGTAACCAATTGTGCGAGCAAATAGATTAACTGGAAAAACTCAACATTAGACATGCCAACTTGAGCTGTTTGAGAAGGGATGGGAGGAATCGGTGGAACTCCATTAGTAAAATCAAAAGTAGTGACCCTAGACCAGGTCTGAACTCTTAGAGTAGGATGAGCTTTATTTCCATTATCCTCAAATTGAATATAAGGGTTACCACGAACATCAAATCTTCTTGGAGGCATGCTCTGAAAGGCAAACAATAAGAATTAGAGAGATCTAAGATCTTAGACTCTATAGCTTTAATTTGAATAAGACGAATGGGAAACATTTCTAAATGCCTTGTAGCCACTTTTTTATATGTGTTGCATGATACACACTCCTAAAAGAGGATCTACTCAACATGGCTTTATGGACACCCAATTAACCATGAACCTAGTGCTCTGATACCAATCTAACATGACTCAAACCTGGGCCTGGTTATGTCGGGTATCTCAAGTTCAACTAGGATTGGAGACCACCCAGAATACCTAAACTATTGATCACCTTACACCTTATGTTAGATGAATTTTGAACATATAACAAGATAAGAGAATAGTAATTTAAACACTTATGATAAGTCTATAACTAAAACCAACCACTAACAACAAAATAACCAACTAATACCAATACCAATACCAATACCAATACTAATACCAATATTGCCTATGCCTAAAGTAGTCCGATAAAGTCTCTAATCAAAACCAAAAAATATCCAACCAAGACATGCCCCCAACCATATCCAAAACTAAGACCAAAAGGAATAGTAAAGACATAAATAAATCTATAGCATAAAATAGGGTCTTCCAAAGTATGAAAGCTTACCACTTTAGTCTGAGTTGAGATTTATCCCTGAATCACCAGTCATTGAGCAAGACGAGTAGAAGTATGGTCGGTTCCTGCATCATATAGGGATACAGCATCCGAAGATGAGTAGCAGGGTGAATGCTAGCATATAACTCAGGGATAAAGATAAAGTAACTCCATCAATCCAAAACTAGTCAAACTAATGCGCATACCCATATGCAAATACATATATACTATGCCGACATAGGGAAGGAGATTTGGCATGCACTTTAAAACCTTAACCTGGGTTGTGCATCTTTACCATCATAAGTCTACTGATGGGCTATATGGGTCCAGTGTTATCCCCTGAATGGGCCTCAGTGCATGTTAGCCACACGGACTGAAGGTATCACAAATAGGTGGGGATTCTCTTATACCCTTCATCCTCTGTGATACACATATATGTGTATAGACTTAAGGGATTCCTTTGTACCCCAAAAGAACACAGTCATACCAACCCTTATGTAGGCAAACATGAGTTTCTAGTATTCGTCCTTTGGACTCACACCTTCAGGGCAAGATATCAGCAACAACAACAACAACATACCCAGTATATTCCCACATAGTGGGGTTTGGAGAGGGTAGAGTGTACACAGTCCATACCACTACCTCTAAAGAGATAGAAAGGCTGTTTTCGATAGACCCCCAATATAAGTTAGAAGACAGCATACAAAATCATGAAAATCCTAGAACATAATAAAATAACAATGGTACGACATCCACAGAAAATTGTATGTTGCCAAACATAAGACCCCAAATTCCACCTAAATACTGACAATGCCTCAACCACACCCTTAACCCTCTATCCTAATGTTATTCCTCCATATATTCCTATTCAGGGTCATGTCCTCAGTCAACTATAACTGATCTATGTCATGTTTAATCACTTCTCTCCAGTATTTCTTCAGCCTACCCCTACCCCTCTTGAAGCTATCCAAGGCTACTACTCACACCTACGAACTAAGGCATCCGTGCCCCTCCTCATCATATGACCAAACCATCTCAACCTCACTTCCCGTATTTTTTCCTTCTCTAGACACCACTTCACCTTCTTCTGAATAATATCATTCCTAACCTTGTCAACCCTAGTGAATCCATACATCCAATACAACATCCTTATTTCCACCACCTTCAGCTATTGGATATAAGAATTCTTAATCGGCCAACACTTCACTCTATACAACATAGCAGGATGGACTGTAACTCTAAAGAATTTTTCTTTTAGCTTGAGGGGAACCTTCTTATTGTATAGAATTCTTGAAGTGAGCCTCTATTTCAACCAACCAGCCCTAATACGGTGGGAGACATCCTCATCTATCTCTCTATTTCCCTGAATCATAGACCCGAGATACTTAAAACTCTCCCTTTTGCAAACCGCTTGGGAATCCAACTTTACTAACACCTCCTGCTCTTGCCTTGAGTCACTAAACTTGCACTCCAAGTACTCCATCTTGGTCCTACTCAATCTGAAACCTTTAGAATCTATGGCTTGCCTCCAAACCTCCAGTTTATCATTAACCCCTTATCGCGACTCATCAATCAAAACTATATCATCTATAAAAAGCATACACCAAGGCACCTCATATTGTATTTTTTGTATCAACACATCCATCACCAAAGAAAATAAAAATAGAACAAGAGTTGATACCTGGTGCAACCCTATCAAGACTGGGAAATGCTCAGAATCTTCTCCCACAGTCCTTACCTGAGTCTTCACCCCCTCATACATCTCCTTAATCACTCTGATGTATACCACCAAGACCCTTCTCACCTCCATGCATCTCCAAAGAACCTCCCTAGGGACCTTGTCATACGCCTTTTCCAAGTCAATAAATACCAAGTGAAGATCCTTCTTTCTCTCTCTATACTGCTCTATCAGTCTCCGCACAAGGTGAATTGCCTCGGTCCTGGAGTGACCAGGTATAAAACCAAACTGATTCTCTGAGATAGATACAATCTTCCTCAACCTCCGCTCTACCACCCTCTCCTAAATCTTCATCATGTGACCCAATAACTTAATACCCCGATAGTTGTTGCAACTCTGAATGTCACCCTTGTTCTTATAAATAGGGATCATCGTTCTTCATCTTCATGCCTCAGGCATCTTTGTTGACATGAAAATAATATTAAATAAGTTGGTCAGCCACTTCAAACCTGACCCACCATAGAACTTCTAAAAATCTACTGGCATCTCATCGGTCCCCATCGCCCTGCCCCTCCACTTCTAGAGAATGGCCTCACTGACCTCATCTACCTTAAAACACCAACAAAAATCAAAGTCATGACCCTTCCCAAAATGCTCCAACTCCTCTAGCACAACACCTCTACCCCCTCATCATTAAAGAGCCTATAATAATAGGATTGGCATCTTTTCTTAATAAGGTCGTCCTCCACCAAAACTCTGCCATTCTCTCCCTTAATGTATTTCACCTGGTCGAGATCACAACCCCTATTTTTTCCCAATTAAAAAATTTAACATATAACCAAAACACCAATTCCAGGAGTCAATTATTAAGTCATTATTAAGTGGTGTCATTATACCAACTGTAGCATGCAAATAATATTATTAGCTGACACTTAGGGGATTCCCAAGTACCCCATAGATTCCATTACTAAAATCACTTGGGGGATGCCTATGTACCCCACAAGGTTTTCATAAATCATTCACATAGGGAATTCTTTTCTACCCCACAAAGTTTTCAAAATTATCCTTAACAATTTAACTATTTAAACCATGTATTAGTTTCAAGAAACAAGCCAAGTCAAGTGGTAATTCATAAACCAAAATCAATTTTACAAGTGGGTTGAGTTTATTACCAATTTTCATACCAAAACAATCATTTTGGGGATTCAAGAAACAAGCCAAGTTAAGTGATAATGCATAAACCAAAATTAATTTTACAAGTGGGACGAGGTTATTACCAATTTTCATACCAAAACAATTAATTTGGGGATTCCTTTGTATCCCTATTTCCATCCACCATTCCCATGCACCCCAATACATTTACCAACCATCAATTTAAGAACAATAGTTTCATAAGTATCATAGAAAAATCATTTAAGCAATTTATATTCAAAACCCTCGACCCATAGTTCAAAACCCAACATCAATGTCTAATAAACAATACCTTAAATCACATGCTTTTACAAAATTAACAATGAGGAAGAGTCACATTAAACACCAAAAGGTAAGGAGAGAAATCACCCTTAGAAACCCCAATTGATTAATTTCTTGAAAACCCTAAGTGTTCTTGACCTTGAAGATTTTTGAGTAGTTTGAGAAGTTATTTGATTTACTTTTAAGGGTTAATGATACCCTAAAGAGGCTATAAAATATGGGTTTCAAGTTGATAAATAGGGAAAATGTCCAGATAGCCCTTAACTTAAAAGCTAGAAATAGGTCGCCTTTGATTATGAGTCAATCATTGACTCATAACCAATCTTTATGACTCATCACCATGAGTCATAATAATGAAATTCTCACCAAGCACATAAACTTCTATCCTTATGATTCAACCAAATGACCCATAATAGGACCCTACAACTCATAGGTCCCAGTTGTAATCAATATACAACCTATTTGGTATGTACACTAGACACCCTACCACTTACACCCCACGACTAGTAATATATCCTTATGGATTATAGTGAGCCACTCATACTCAGAGTAGAATCATGCCAAAAACTTACATGATTTGGTTATGACTCATCCCAACAAGTCATCAAGACACCTTACGAATCTGGGGTCCAGTCGCAACTAAGGTAGTAAGCTCAAAGATCAAGAAATTTCCAAGGGCCAAAATTTAGAGTGTTTTAATATATATATATATTTGGTGGTATCTGTCTACTGAAAAACCTAAGTTGTAATTTATGTGGTATCAATGGCATATTGTTGGGTATTTTACTCTATTGGCATATGATTATGTTAGACTCATGGATGTTGTGCATATTAAGTGGATATTGGCTTACATAGTTAGTCTATTGGTTTTCTATTAGAATATCTTCTTTTGGTTGGTTATGAGCATTGCATCCTCATTTTATATGTACTTGTAAAACATTGGTACCACTATGAAACTACTAGAAACACTGGCTTCTGATATATTTATAGCCCCTTTACGGGGGTATATACTGGAAAGGAGTCATGGAAACTGATATTAGTTATCAAGATTATATATGGGTTATGAATCCTCCATGCATCCTACCTGGAAGCACAGCTCAGTAGGTGTACATGGATATTGTACGAAAATCTCAAACTACATATCATCATCACATCATGATTATCTTTATTGTATTTCATATATATATTATGTTTATTAGGTGTTGTATTATTATCCTTGGTGTCATATATGTTTATTTGTATCTCTTTCTTATACTTGTACTCAGTATATGTATATATTTGTACTTTTTCTTATACTTATCTATGGAATATGTGTACATTTTTGCTTCTTCTCGTACTTGTGTATGGTATATGTATATATTATAAAAATATTAGTAGAGATAGTATGGGCTACTATTTGGGACACTTTCTGACTGTAGGTGACATGCCCATAGTGTGTATTTTATATGCTTTATTTTCAACTTTGGTCAGTCGGCCTATAAATCTTAATGAGTACAAGTAGATCGTACTCACCCCTACTGTGCTTTTTTTATACTGATTCAGTTATGAGTGTGTTATATCATAGATGATTCATGAAATATCTAGAGTTGTTTTGAGGGAGCGGATGATCTATGCTTTTGGAGTCATTCTACTACCTCTTTATTTTATATGTCTTATTTCTTATTTAGAGATATATTTTGATCCTTTAGGACTATCCTTGTATCTTTGACATTTGAGATGTATTTAGTAGTTCTTACCATATGACACCAAGTTTTGGGTTTATTGTATAGTATCTTTTATTATGTATTTTCAATTTTGCTATATATGTGTGGTTCAACTCCATTCTATAAGTATTGCCTTGGGCTTTGGCATTGTTTTCCCTTTTCATATCAGTATAGTAACAAAGGATGGTATTAAGGTCGATCCAACAAAGATTGCAGTGGTTTACGATTGGGATAGGCCTAATTCTCTATCAAGATTTAGAGTTTTATTGGCTTAGCAAGTAACTATTAGTGCTTTGTTAGGGTTTTTCATCTATTGCGGCTTTGTTGACCAAGTTGACAAAGTAAAAGATTTTCTTTTAGTGGACTGATGTTTGTAAGGCGAGCTTCCAAAATCTCAAGGATTTATTGACCTCAACTCCTTTCTTGGATTTTCCAAAAGAAGTCATGGGATTTACTATCTTTTTTTATGATTTTGGTGTTGGGATAGGTGTTGTGTTGATGTAAAAAATTAAGGTGATTGCATGTGCTTCTAGTCAGTTGAAGCCCCATGAAAGGAATTACCCTATCCATTGAGTTGTGGGCAATTATTTTTTCTTTAAAGTTAATGAGGCACTACTTTTATGGGGTCCGTTGTGAAATTTTCATGAATCATCAAGGACTTCAGTACTTCTTCATGCAGCGAGATGTTAATATGAGGTAGCATTATTGGCTTGAGTACTTAAAGAATATGACTTGAATGTTCTCTATTATCCGAGAAAGGCTAATGTGGTTGCAGTTGCCTTATGCTAAAACTTGACTAGCATGGGTAGCTTGGTGCATATTTTGACTTAGGAGATACCTTTGGCATATGAGGTTCAGTCCTAGGATAACTAGATGGTTAGGCTTGATATTTTGACACCTAGGTATATTTTGGAATTTATGGAGGCTAGGTCTTGCTTAATGGAGAAAATTTAGGTACATTAGTTTAATGATAATGGGCTGAGAGTGACTTGGGATAAGATGTTAAGTAGAGAGGCTAAGAAAGCATTGCTTGATTCTAATGGTGTTTTGAGGATTGGAGGTCGAGTTAGCACACCAAGAGAAGGTGACAGGATTAGATTCATTTTGGAGGGCTCATTGTTCAAGATATTCTATCTATCCTAAAGTGATTAAGATCTATCATGATTTGAGACAACACTATTAATGGGGTGGTATGAGGAATGATGTAGTGGATTTTATAGCTCGTTGCCTATGTTTCCTATAGGTGAAGGCCGGGCATTTGAGACCTAGTGGTTTACTTTAGAGATTACCCTTTTCTGAGTGGAAATGGAAATGGATCACAATGGACTTTGTAACTAGCTTACCTCATACTTCTCATGGTTTTGATAGTGTTTGGGTCATCGTGGATCAATTAACCAAGTCTGCTTATTTCATTCTAGTTTAGGTTTCTTTAAGTGTTGAAAGATTGGTCTATATCTATATTCATGAGATAATTTATCTTTATAGTGTACAAGTCTCTATCATCTCAAATAGAGGTTCAGTGTTCACTTCTCACTTTCAAAAGACTTTTAAGGAAGAGTTGGGTACTCGAGTTGATCTTAGAATAGCCTTTTACACAATGTTCACTCAAAATGAACTATTTAGGTTTTGGAGAATATACTCTGTGCTTTTGTTATGACTTTGGTAGTCAGTAGGAATAGCATTTAGCTTTGGCAGAGTTTGTATATAATAACAGCTACCATGCTAGTATTGAGATGGCTTCATTGAAACTTAGTATGGTAGGCGTTATAGCTCAATAGTTGGTTTGTTTGAGGTTTCTGAGATTAGACCTCGAGGTACAAACTTGCTTTATAAGTCTTTAATTAGAGTTTGGGTTTTTTAGGATAAACTTCGAGCGACTCAGAGTAGGAAAAAGTGCTATACATAACGTAGATTTTGTGCCTTAAGATTTAGTAATGATGATTGGGTTTTCCTTCATGTGTCATCTATAAAGGGCATGATGAGGTTCGGGAAGAGGGATAAGCTTAGCCCCAGGTATATTGGACCTTTTGAGATTCTTTGGACTATTAGGGATTTGGCTTATAAGTTAGCATTACCCCCAGATTTAAAAGTTGTTCATGCAGTTTTTTACATCTTCATGCTTCAACGTTATATTTCGAATGAGTCTCATATCATTCATTGAGATTTAGTCCAGTTAGATGAGTGGTTGTCTTTTGTTGAGGAGTCCATCTCCAACATGGCTAGGGATGTGAAACAGTTGCATTCTAGAGATATTTTAGTAGTTATGGTCCAGTGGAGACATCGACCAATAAATGAGTCTACTTGGGAGGTCATCTTGATATACATAGTAGTTATCCCCATGTTTTCACTATTTAGGTATTTCTACTGTCTTTAGTTCGAAGATAAATTAGATTCTTAGTGGTGGATAATGTAATGACCTAATTTTTGGTAATTTATGTGAATTATTTTTGAAATGTTATTTGACCATTGTACCCATCTTGTGGTTGTTTTTGGTACTTCTGGGATATAGGGATGATTCCTTAATTTCCAATGCACTACGATGTGATTTGTGCGAGATTGTGATTTTTGGTGGTTAAAAAGCCTTATTAGTTGACTATGATCAACAGTTATTAATTTGTGCATCAGATGGCAAAATGAACTTCGCCAGTAGATTTGAAATATCAATTTTAGGATGGTAACATGGTAGGTGTGGTTTTACTATTTTTATATCACATTTAAACCCTCACTTCAAAAGATTGTAAAATTAGGTTTTGGGGTCAACTTTGTGAAAATAATATTTTTTTCAAAAATTTGATATCTTCGTTGAGTCTGGAGCATCAAATTTGATAGGATAACATAGTCCATTTGCTTTCTCAAGATTTTGATGGATCTCGAGGGGCCTGCAGTGACTTAGAAATTATTAAGTCTCCACAATTGGTGCATTAAGAACTGGTGCGACAGCTAAAGCGACCCTTTGGGTGCTTTAGCGAAGGGAATTTTAGCAGACCCATTAGGAACTTTAGAGGCCCTAGTCAGCCCAACAAGTACCACGTTAGCGGTAATCTGGGAGCTTTAGCGGTAATCTAAGAGCGTTAGCGTTGATTGTTAAAGTGGCCCAAGGCGTCCTTTAGCAGCCTAGGTCCTTCTTTAGCGGTTTTCCACCAGGAAAGGTACCACTTTAGCAGTCACCTAGGTTCTTTAGCTTTGATCACTAAAGCAGCCCATGGTCCATTTAGCAGCACGTGGGTATATAAACTTCCACTTCTGTCCTATTTCACTATTTTGAGACGTGGACCTTAGGCTTTGGAGTTTTGGGTAATTTCTTCTATTTTAAGCTTGGTTAAGCTCCAAATCTTTATTACAATTATGTTTCTTCAATTATTATCATTTAAATGTTGTTAAAGCATGAATTTGAAAATGGAATGTGAGGATTTTGGCCTATAAGACCTAAAATTGGGAAGTCTTTGATTTAAACCCTAATTATAAACACTTTTACCATAGGTATTATTCTATAAGTTCCTTTAATCATGGGGAATGTGTTTTTGGGCTAAAATTTTGATTTTATACTTCTTTTTCAAAAAAAAATTAGGGGTTCATTTTGACCTCGACCCAGAAATAGGAAATATGGGTATCATTGGCTTTCTTTTAATGAGTTGATTCTATATTTCTGTATTTTAGTGAATTTTGGATCTGTTCATAAGGTAAAATCTTGGTGTTGAAGGTTTGTCCATTGCAGTTTCCATCTTTGAGGTAGGTCATGGCTTAACTTTCTTCAGACAAGATTGAGTAGTTAATATGGATGTAAGAAGCATGTTAAGGGTATGGGAACAAATTATGAAAATAGATATATTATTTTAGCATGCCCGTGTGGAGTCTATATTGTTGTCTATTGGTGGTTTTGAGACATTACTTGCTATGTATGACCGTGTGGGATCTTATATGATGTTGTTGTCCATTATGTATGTATATTTGGTGGTATTTATCAGGTGAAAAGCCTAATTTGCAATTTTTGTGGTATTAATGGCATGTTGTTTTTTATTTTGCTCTATTGGCATATAATCATTCATGGATTGTTGTGCATATTGATTGGATCCTAGCTTAAATGGTTAGTTTATTGGTTGGTTAATTGAATATCGCCTTCTGGATAGTTGTGAGCATTGCATCCTCATATTATATGTACTTGTGAAATATTAGTACCAATATGAAATACTGAAACACTAGCTTGTGACATCTTTATAAACCCTCTACCAAGGGACGAGCTAAAAGGGAGTCATGGATATTAGCATTGGTTATCAGGATTGTATATGGGTTGTGAACCCCCATAGGTCCTACCAATAACACAGCTTTGCAGGTATATGTAATACCCCATACTTATCCTAGCTCGATTCAGCTCTTAGTTGCATGCTTAGGGGGCATAAGGCTTGAAATTTTAACTAAGTGTAGGGGACATAGTCATTTTCAAGACCCCTAAACTTCAACGATTTTTTTTCTGGTCTTCCCTACGCTGAGATGTTAGTTTTTAAGTTAATTTTGGTTTAGGGATGTAAGAAGTATGTCTCGAGGGAGTTTGAGACTTTTTGGACAAGGTTTGGGGCATATTTGGATCACGAATCCAGCAAGTCACCGCGATAGGTCTACATCGCGGTGACATTCCCTTTGGCACCTACGTCACATCGCGGTTAAGGTGTTTTCATTCAGTTCTTGATTTATAATTAAATGCATGTGAAATGATTTTTATCCTAGTGTGTGAAGTGCTTATAAGGTGAAGAATGTTCATATAAATCACATAGAACAAAGTTGATATAAGAGCCTTTGATTCGTCCAAAGTTTGGTATTCGATTCTACAAGGGTCAACTTTAAATATGTATAACTTTTGAAATACGTGGAATTTATCAACTCAAGACCCACCAAATTGTAGATAATTGAATTATCTTTCCAATGATACAAATTTTTCCTTAATCTTATACCCGAGTAAAAATTTATGGTCATTTTTCAGAACTAGTAAGCCACCACGATAAGACCACCTTGCGGTTACCATTTAAACCACAGTTTAGTTGCAAATTTAATTTCTTGAGGGGAAATTAAGTCTTTTCCCCTCAATCCAATAGTTCATAACACAATTTGGGGAATATTTTAGGTCATTATTGGCCTTCTTCTCCAATTTTCCTTTCAAGAAAACCCTCTCATTTCCCAAGAACAAATTCAATTCCTTTTTCCTTAAGAAATCAAGAATTCAAGTTTCCAAATCCAAGAACCTTCAAGAAAGCATCAAGATTGGTATTTCTCTTCCAAGATTAAGGGCTTAAGGTATGTGGGAGTTCATCCATAGGTCCCCTTTCACCCATGCAGTCCAAAACGCTTTTCTTTAATTAAAGATATTAACTTTCCCTTTTGTTTAAGAAGTATCATATGTTCAAGATGAATTTAAATCATGATTTTCGTAGTAATTTGACTAAATTCATGTCCAAGGATGTTTTCATGAAAAGTTAGGCTATCTCATGCTTTAAGTTTCTATTCCCATGACGTATCCAGTTGAATTTCATGTTATAATATCGAATTATGAACTTTGCCATGTCTACAAGTGTTTTCAGGTGAATTAATCTATTCATGCTTTGAATTGCAAGTTTCCATGTCCTATTCCATTGATTTTGTGTTAAATCCCCAACTTATAAATTTAGTCATGCACTCAATTTGTTTTCACATGTATAGCATATTCCCATGTTCAAGTTCATAACTCTTATGTGTTTGATGAAATATCTAAATGTTGGGTTTTGAGTAATGATCCCCTACTATAGTTTTTAAAGCTTGATATGTCATTATTGTTATTTCCATTCAGTGCTGGTGGGTTATGAACACTCGGTACCTAGTTGTTTACATAATTTCAGTATCTTCAGAATAATTTTGGATAAACCAAGAGCATTGTCATTCAATTAGTTATTATGATCTGTTGTTTGTTTAGTTAAGCTTAGTTCAGTCCAGTAATCAGTGTCTTCAGTAGAGAGTAAAACTTAGCACCGAGGGAACAAAAGGATAGTGTCTCCCTCGTCAGGTAGGCATGAGGCACTTGTCTCCCTCGTTAATTCGCCATGAGACGTTAGTAAGTCCCTAAATTCCAGACCTATGGCACCACCGTAGACTTTAAGGGGTCCCCCATCAGTTAGGCATGACACCCTAGTCATTTAGGACATTAGATTAGTGGATCCCCAAAACCAGCATTAGTACTTGTGGCACGATACTGACACTTTTCCAACTAGTACTTTATAGATGTTAGTGAGAGTCAGTCATGTAATTTTAGTTCTCTCTTCAATTTTTATTAGATTGTAATTATATCAGTATTATATTTTTCCTAGATTTTGTCATAATTATATTTCCTCAGAGCAGAACCAGCTATTTAATATATTGTGAATTAGTTTCTCAACAGTATGCCAATTCATGGGTTAGCTTGGGATCACTTATGGTTTCAAGCACCATATTACGACTAGGGGTAGTCTCGGGTTATGAAAAATTTAGTATCAGATCCCAAAGTTTAAGTATTTTAGGGTGTCTATGAAATCGTGTCTAGTAAAGCTTGTGAAATAATACAGTGACATCTGACTTTTCTTTGAGAGACTACAGGGCATTTTGGAAATATTTCCCTTCTTTTATGTCTCAGATCATGCAGCAGAGGTGTTTCCTCAGGAACTTATGCAGACTCTTATGTTAACCCATTCATGCTAACTCTACCTAATTCTTAAGGCAACAAAAATAGCCAACTTAAATTCTTACATATAAAGTTTCCTCAAACAGTCCCCACAGACAGTTATTGGATTGCACGATCCCATCAGTGCCCTTATGTTCTAAACTTTAAAAGTGTTCATTTTTGTTCATAAAAAATCATGCATTGAGTCAAAGTCAGATGTGCTTTTAGATCCCTTCTAAGAATCTTATGATAGCATGTAACCTAGAGTTAAAAGCATGAACCCAGAAGTTTAGCAGCAGTAAAGTAGGAATAATATTTATCTGGATTTAGCAGATTATGTATTCTTGGAGCTAGTTGTATGAAGGATGAATCAGTAGGCTTGAAATAGTGTATGCAAGAATTTATATTTATTGATTTAAATTTAAGTATGATATGTATGTATGGCCTAGAGGTGTACCCAAGGTGATATGGGATTGTATTATTTCTAAGTTTTAATAGTGTATGTGCTTAGATGGTACCCTTGAGTTGTTAAGTGTGAATGGGGCTATGTGGTATATGATATTCTTTTAAGCTAATTTATGGGTTATATGTTCTGATGTTGGGTATGTTAAGTGTTAGAATGTAAGTTTAAATCTGTAATGATTGAGCTAATAGAAAAAAGAGTTGATGTTCTGGATGGTGTAAAATCATGGTATGATGATACTCTTGAAAATTCTAAGTTACTCAGTGTTTAAGTTATTATATAATGACAAGGAGCTATAGAAAGCTAAGATTTAAATCTTAGAAGGAAGTATTAGCAATTAGTTTTATACTTTTAGGTATAGTCTTTCGGGTTGAGTTTATTATTTATGTGTATTATGATATCTTGGACTCTAAAGTAAGGTGGTTTCAGTTCATTTTAGACTTTATTAAAGGGGTCCACAAACTTAGAATTATGGCTTAAAGCTAAGGGGAAAAGATAGAACAAGTAACCAAGTTAGGCTCTGAGACTCTAGGAGTGGTGCTAGTGTATTGTAGAACATTAGCAAAGGAAGAAGATGCCCGACCAATTCTCATCTCAGTACAAAGTTTTGTACTTCAGTCATAACGATATTTATTCATGCCTTACATCTCAGCTCCATGATCATAGTTCATGTTCATTCACATAATAAAGAATCATGTATGCTTCCAGTTCCTAGTATGAGGATTTTCAGTTCACTTAACAGTACGAATCATATTCCATGAATTTATGAACTTCAAACTCAGGTCATGCAGCTTATGACTCATGTACTCATGCTTTACAGTTTGTTCAATTCCAGGTACTAATGCTATACTTGTAATGATTAGCAAAATTCAATTTATGTCATGTATGCCCTCAGTTTAGATATCTTTGATAAACCCATGATGTTGATACTCTATTCCTCAGTCCTTAGTAAAGTGTCAAGTTATGCATAGAATCCCTTCAGGTTTTAGGTCCTCATATCTAACCTTTCAGTGATCTTTCCTTGTGTCAAGATAGTGATGATGAACAGTTGTTTAGATGAGAGATATTAAATGTTTCTTATTGATAAAAGATTGTTGTATGCTTGTTTGATTTAAGGTTATAAGTGTGAAGTAAGATTGAGGCCAAGTTTTTCATATATGTCATGGTTAGTCAAAATTTTGTGTGTGATTTTCGTAAGAATGGCGCATGGAAGTTTTTAGTGATAGAGGTTTGGAGGATATGATAAAGATTCTTTATGGGTCTTTTTTTAGAAATGCATATGTGGTTAGGAATATAGGCTTGAATTTCATGTTTGTATATATATGGATGAATGTATTGCGCGTTAGTGAATGTCTAGTAAGAGGTTGAATGTAATTGTTGAAGTAGTAATAATAATTATCCATGATATAAGAAGTTGTGAAAACACAGGGTTTACTGAATTCATGATTCTGACTAGTATTACAATATTGTGGGTACACTTTGTTGATTCCAGTAAGCTTGAACATAGTGAGAGAATTTAGCTCAACTCAGACTTTAATGGATAGAGTTATCAGTGCCCATGTGAATATTTTCAATAGCCTTAAGTGAAGTGCAGTATTGAAGTGAAATGTATAGTTGAGTATAAGTTTTTAGTATAATTTAGTCTGTTTAGCCAGTAGTTCAGTTTAGTAGTCAGATAGACAAGTTCCTATTATTTTCCATCTTCTGATCTAGTCTTACTATTTGAAGTTTCATGAATATGGTCATTCCAAGAGATAGTTTGCTTATATTCATGTAAATGTGAATCCAGTTCATTTTATACATCAATTTCAGATTCCAGATATTCAGTCATGATTTAGTTTGTAATGTCCCATGCATTATCTCAGTCTTTCCTTAGTATTTCCACCAAGTCAGTATCATTCGAGGGACGAACGATCCCAAGGGGGAGATGTTGTAATACCCCGAGTTCATATATCGTAAACCTCTCATCTTTTCTTCACAAAATCAGATCCAGCCTAAAGAAATGGTTACTCATAAGTTGACTCTCTCGTTTCTATCTCAGCCTTGTAACCATTCTCACGTCATTGCATGTATTTAAGGAATCAGTTTAGTTCATGATATTCAGTTTATGTATCATATTTTAGACTCAGTATTGCGACCATGTTCCAAGTTATATGATCTCAGTTACCTTAGTACAGTACTTTCAGTCTAACCAGTCTCATTTGAGGATGAATATTCCAAGGGAGAAATAGTGTAATACCCCATACTTATCCTAGCTCAATTCAGCTCCTAGTTGCATGATTAAGGGGATTAAGTCTTGAAATTTTCACTAAATGTTGGGGACTTGGTCATTTTCAATACCCCTAAACTTTGAGGATTTTTATTTTGGTCTTTCTGATCCAGAGACGTTAGTTTTTGAGTTAATTCATGTTCAGGGATATAAAAATTATGTCTCGGGGGAGTTTCGGATTTTTGGTACAAGGTTTGGGGAATGTTTGGATCATGACTCTAGCAAGTCACCGCGATAGGTCCGCGTCGTAGTGACATTCCCTTGGGCACGTACATCGCATCGCAGTGAAAGTGTTTTCATCCAGTTCTTAAATTATAATTGAATGCATGTGTCATGATCTTTATCCCAGTGTGTGAAGTGCTTATGAGGTGAAGAATGTTCATTGAAATCACTTAGAGCAAAGTTGAGCTAAAAGCCTTCATAGTCTTTCAGCAACTCCAGCTATCTCATTTGCCGTAAATTTAACTCCTTCTGGGTGAACACATATTGTAGGCTCTTATGATCAAAAAAGATATCTACATGTACTCCATACAAATAGTGTCGCTAAATATTTAAGGTGAACACCATAGCCAATAACTCCAAGTCATGAGTTGGATAATTCCTCTCATGAACTTTTAACTGCCAAAAAACATAGGCTACCACCCTACCATGCTGCCTCAACATACAACTAAGTCCCACATGGGATGTATTGTAATAAATCACGAATCCATCATTACCTTTGGGCAGGATCAAAACTATAGTTGAAGCCAACTTATCTTTTAGCTTTTCAAAACTACCATCATAGGCATCAGACCACAAGAACTTCAACTTCTTCTGGGTCAACTTAGTCAGCGGGGCAGTATAGTCGAGAAACTCTTCACAAATCTCCTATAGTAACCAGCTAACCCAAGAAGCTCCTAATATTGCTTAGAGTCGTGGTCCTAGACCACTTCTTAACCACTGCAACTTTCTGCAGAACCACCATGATCCCTTCCCAAGAAATGACATGACCTAAAAAAGTAACAGCTTTCAACTAGAAGTCGCACTTCAAAAATGTAGTACACAAATGTTGATCTTTCAAGGTATGCAAAACAATGCGAAGATGGTCGACATGATCCGCATTACTCCTAGTATACACCAAAATATCATCAATGAATATTATGATAAACAAATCTAAAAACTGATGAAACACTCAATTCATGAGATCCATAAATACCACCAGGGCATTTGTCAGACCAAAAGACATGACTAGGAACTCATAGTGACCATATCGAGTTCAAAAAGTACTTTTGGGGATATTCATCTCCCTAATTTTCAACTGATGGTACCCGAAAAAAATATCAATCTTGTAGAAGAATTTAGCACCCTAAAGATAATTCAAGAGATCATCAATCCTCGAAAGTGGATACTTATACTTTACGGTTACCTTATTCAATTATCAGTAATCAATACACATTCGAAGAGAGCCATCCTTCTTATGCATAAACAAAATAGGTGCACCCCATGGGGACACACTAGGATAGATAAAACCCTTGTCTAGAGGATCCCTTAACTTCTATTTGATCTCTTTCAATTCAGCAGAAGCCATTCTATAAGGAGCGATAGAAATAGGATGAGTGTCAAGAATAAAGTAAATCCCAAAATCAATCTCCCTATTGGGAGGGATACCAGGAAGATAGTCAGGGAAAACTATGGGGAATTCTTTAACCACAAAAATAGATTGTAAGGAAGGACCCTCAGAGTTAGAATCTTTAAATTGGACCAAATGATAAAGACATCCCTTAGAAATCAAATTTTGGGCTTTAAGATACGATATAATCTTCCCTTTGGCCCTAGAGAACCCCTTCCCACTCAATGACCAGCTTATTAGGTAATTTAAACAAGACCTTATGAGTTCGACAATCTACGGAGGTATAGCATGAGTGCAACCAGTCCATCCTTAATATGACATCAAAATCAACCATTTCTAACTCTATCATATCTACCAGAGTTTTTCTGCCACCAATAGCTACCACATAACCCCTATAGACTCTTTTAGTAACCCTAGAGTCACCCACTATGTAGAAATAGAAAAGGGATCAGGGATACACTCAGGACTAAAACAAAAATATGCAGCCACAAATAGGGTCACATAAGGCAGCCTAACGTTTTAGAATCAAATCATAGGACAACCCAAAGGCAAATTTCCTCATTCTAGTTCTCATGCTAGATACTAACACGGGAGCATATCGGGACATCTAATAAAATTTCAAGGCATACTCATTGACCGTCATCCAACCTTGATACATATGGACACACTCTTCTTCTTTCACCTACCTCAGCTCCTAAGGAAATAAGCAGTCCAAAAAAGTACTAGAGAAATTATCCAACAGTATGGATTCGGCATCCTCTACTCTAGATTGTACTTATTCCTTATACCTGGTATGCTACATCATTTAGCTGATAGACAACAAATTCTAAACCCTCCACATTAGAAGCATGCATCACACAGAAGATCTTTTCCATCTCATCAATAAAGTTTTAAGGATCTACCTTAACTTTAGAACTAATGAACACAAGAGGACTAAACTTCATAAATTGGCCAACCTTGTGGTCTTAAAAAATGGACTAACAGGAGCTACACGCTCAAACTGAGAAGCTACACTTGGATACAACATATGAATACAATAATGAAATTCTGGATTTAACAAATCAGCCTGAGAAGCTCGGGGAGAACTAAAGGGGCTGTGGAACTCCAGAAGGGCAATCAGGAACTGGACCTCTTAACTGGGTCTGTACCACATAAGAAAGGCATGTTCCATCAATATTATACTTAAGTGGGATAGGGGAGTTTCTATGATATTTAGATCATCTAGAAGGCATGATCTAAAAAGCGAACGCAGGGGAATTAGAGAGACTCAAGACCTCAGACTCTATAGTGTGTAATAAGACAACAAGGAAGATAAATATTTCTAAATTCTTTGTAGCCTCTCCCTTATAAGTGTGGCATGTTACACACCCATAAAACAGACTCTACTTAACACGGATTTGTGGACACCCAATTGACCATGAACCTAGGCTCTGATACCACCTTGACACGACCTAAATTAGGGCATGGCTGTGTCAGGTATCTCAAGTCCCACATGGACCAGAGATCCACCCCTGCACCTAACCAACCCAAAAACAACACTACCTAAGGTCGGATGAATTCCAAATATATAACAAGATAGCGTGTAATAGCTTAAGAAAATTTCAACACATGTCTATAACCAACAACCGTCGATCGATCTAACAACCGACCGATACAACTCAGTAACTATAGTAGTCCAAAAAAGCCTTTTAAACAATGATCCAAATCTAACTATCAATAAAGTATCGGGACATGCCCTCGACTATAGCTAAAAATAGTATCCAATAGTCTATAATTCAAAAGAAAAACATAATCCTGAAATGGAGACTTCTAAAGCATGGAAGCTCACCACTTCTAGTAGACTCTCAATCAATCCACAATCACTGAGCAGGAGAAGTAGAAATATGAACAAATTCTACATCACATTGGGATACATCATATGTAGACAGTTAGCAATTGGAGCACCAGAATGTAATTCAGGGATAGAGGACAACATAATGCCATGAATAATAGCTCAAATCATTAAAATTCCATACACATTATCAAATTCATATACGTGTATAAATATATATATATATATATATATATATCACATACTGGAATAGAGAATAAAGCTTAACATGTATTTTAGAACCTTGTCTAAAATGTGTATCTCAATCATTATATTAATAGTACCCACGACCTATATGGATCTCGGTTTTTACCCTACTGGTTGATCCCCAATGGATGTATCCACACATACTAGAGAAGAATCACATATATATACAAAGGAGACTGAAACCATCTAATTATATACAAAGATGACCTAAGCACCCAATTATAAAATATGATATAGGGGACTTGAACCCTCCAAACATAGTAATAATAATAAGGTGGACTCGAACCACTTGGTCACAAGCAAAGGGACTCAAACTCTCAAGTCATAATGACCCTCACACTGGCTAATACGGTTTCCAATATTGGTTAGTTGGACCTCAACTTTTATGACTCAGCTACACAACCCTCTTTTAAATCCCATCTAAAACATTTATCACATATTTTCATTTATTGAACCGTGTTTTATATTAAGGCATACATTGTTGGTATCGTCATACCAACTATACTTTCAAGGTAACAACAACACGCCCACATAATCATATAACTTGGAGAATTCATAACCCTTTTAGTTTTATTATACATTATCTTGTGAAAACATAACACCCACAAGGTTCAACTCAAGACCATCATATACATGGCCATCAAGGCCATTCAAGGAAAACATGCATACTTCATTATCCTTTTCATGTCAATGCATTATTACAAGTGGCTAAGACAAACTATGTGACAAAAGCCTTTTCATTGCTAATTTCATAAACAGATTAGGGGCATATAATTTCCAAAACTATAATCAAGGCAAAATCATCAAGTTAGGGGTTAACCATGACCCCTCAGTTTAATCACCATTCCCATATATCCCACACTGTTCAAAACCTTATTTAAAACATAAGTAATGCATCATAAAACTATAGGAAAATATTTAATTGACCATTTATGTCAAAAACCTCCAATCAAGTCAAAATCCTTACTTTTAACCATATAAACAACCATGTATTTTCATTCAATAGAGATATTAAGTTTAAGGGTAGAGTTACATGCTTGAAATAGTAAGATGTGCAAAGGGAAATCAACCTTCAGAGCCCTAAATGATCAACCTCTTAAAAACCCTAAGTGTTCTTGACCTTGAGGAATTTGAGAGTATTGAGAAGTTACTTTTATGTGTTTATGAATGATACCCTAAAGTGGTTATAAGATGTAGGTTTCAAGTTGGGTAAGAGGAGAAATATATAGAATGCTCATAACTTAAAAGCTAAAAAAAGGTCACCATTGACTATAAGTCAACCCTTGACTCATAGCCACTCCTTACGACTCATCACCACGAGTAGTAACCAAGGCAGTTCCACTAAGGTACCCTACATTTTTATCCTTATAACTCAATTAAACCACTCATAATGGTACCCTACAACTCATAGAGTCTATTCGTAGTCAACACAAAACCTAATTTGGGACTTACACTGACACCCTACGATTCCACCTAATGACTCGTAATATATCCTTACGGCTCTTAGTGAGCTACTTGTACTTAGAGCATAATCTAGCCACAAACTTACTAGTTCAGTTATGACTCATCCCAATGGCTCATCAAGACACCCTATGACTTATAGAGAGATTCATTACCAAGGCAGTAAAATCAAAGCTTAAGAAAATTCCAAGGGCCAAAAAGTTAGGGTATTTCAGTGACTAAATGAGATTTATTTTAGAGGGCTCATTATTCTAGATATTTTATCCATCGAGCAGTGACTAAGATGTATTATGATTTAAGACAACATTATCAATGGGGTGGTTAGGGAAGTATGTAGCTAATTTTATAGCTCGGTTCCTATGTTGCCAGTAGGTGAAGGTCGAGTATTTGAGACCTAGTGGTTTGCTTCAGAGGTTTCCCATTCCTGAGTAAAAATAGAATGGGAACAGATCATATTATACTTTGTGATAGGCTTACCTCGTACTTTTCTTGGTTTTTATAGTGTTTGGGTTATCGTGAATTGATTGACCATGTCTGCTCATTTTATTCTGGTTCAGGTATCTTTAAGCGCTGAGAAGTTGGCCCATATTTATACTCATAAAATAGTTTGTCTTCATTGTGTGCTAGTGTCTATCATAACAAATATAGGTTCATTATTTATATCTCACTTTTGGACAACTTTTTAGGAAGAGTTGGGTACCCGAGTTGATCTTAAAACAGTCTTTGACCTCCAGACCGACGGTCAATCAGAGAAGACTATTCAGGTTTTTAAGGATATATTCTATTCTTGTGTGATAGAATTTGGTGGCCAGTAGGAGCAACATCTAGCTGTGGCGGAGTTTTCATATAAGAATATCTACCACCTAGTATTAAGATAGCTCTTTTTTAGGCTATATATGGTAGGGTTATAGCTCTCTAGTTGGTTGGTTTAAGGTTTCTGAGATTAGATCTCGAGGTACAAACTTGATTTATGAGTTTTAGATTGAGCTTGGGTCATTCTTGATAGACTTCAAGCGGCTCAGAGTAGGCAGAAGTGTTATGCATATCTTTGACTTTGTGCCTTGAGATTTAGTATTGGTGACTGGGGTTGCATCATGTGTACCCATAAAAGAGGTGATGAGGTTTGGGATAAAGGACATGCTTAGCCCCATGTATATTGGACCTTTTAAGATTCTTCATACTATTAGGGATATGGCTTATGAGTTAGCATTTCCCCCAAATCTATCCGCTATTCATTAAATTAGTTATATTTATGATGTTATATTCCGTATGAGTCTTATATCATTCATTGTGATTTAGTCTAGTTAGATGAGTGGTTATTTTTTTGTTGAGGAAAATGTCTCCATCTTGGCTAGGGATGTGAGATGGTTGCATTCTACCGATATTCCCCAGTAGAGACATCAACCTATAGATAAGTCTACTTAGGAGGTTAAGTCTGATATGCGTGGTAGTTATCCACAGTTTTTCATTGATTCAGGTATTTCTCTTGCCTTTAGTTCGAGGATAAACTAGATTCTTAGTGGTGGATAACGTAATGACTTGATTTTTGGTAATTTATGTGAATTGTTTATTTTTGTGTGATTTAACCATTTTACCCCTCCTCGTAGTTGCATTATGTTATAATTTTTGGTGGTTAAAAAGACTTATTGGTTGACTTCAGTCAACATTTATTATTTTGGGCATTGAATGGCAAAACGAACTGCAATTAAATTTAAAACATCAATTTTAGGTTGGTAACATGGTGGGTATGGTTTTACTAATTTTATATCTCATTTCAACCCTCGATTTAAAAAATTATAAAATTGGATATCAGAGGTTAATTTTATGAAAAACAATATTTATCAGAAATCTAATATCGTCATTGAGTTCGGAGCATTGAATTTGATAGGGTAACATATTTCGTTTACATTCTTAGGATTTCGGATGGATCCTGAGGGTCCGCAGGGACTTGGAATTTTCTAAGTCTCCACATCTGGTACATTAAAAACTATTGTAATCGCTAAAGTGACCATTTAGGAACTTTAGCAGAGGGTGCTTTAGCGACCCTTTTAGGCACTTTAGTGTCCCTAGTCAGCCCAGCAGGTACCGCTCTAGCGATAACCTGGCGCTTTAGTATCGATCGCTAAAGAGGCCCATGGCTCGCTTTAGAGGCCTGCCAGCAGGAAAGGTACCACTTTAGCAGTCACCTAGAAGTTTTAGTGCTAACCTCTCAAGTAGCCTAGGGTCTGCTTTAGCGGCACCTGGGTAAATACATACCCCCTCCCGACCGTTTTCACTATTTTTTAGACTTGGAGCTTGGGGTTTTGAGTTTTAGGGCAATTTCTTCCATTTTTAAGATTGGTTAAGCTCCAAATCCCTATTACAATTATATTTCATTGATTTTTATCATTTAAATCTCGTTAAAGCATGAATTTTAAAATAGAATTTGGGAGTTTTGGCCGATAGGGCTTAAAATTGGGAATTTTTTATTGAAGCCCCAATTCCAAATCATTTTTACTTGGGTTTTCATCTATAAGTTACTTTAATCACGAGTAATATATTTTTGGATTGAAATTTTAACTTTATCCTTCTTTTTCAAAAATCTCATTTTAGAGGTCTATTTTGACCCAGACCCAAAAATGGGCATTATGGGTATCGGTGGCTTTCTTTTAATGCATAGATTCTATATTTATGTATTTTAGTTTATTCCAAGTCCGTTCATGATATTAAAGCTAGGTGTTAAGGCTTGTTCATTTTGTTCTAGCCTTTGAGGTAGGTTATGGCTTAACATTCTTTAGACTGGGTTTGGTAGTTAATATGGATGTAAGAATCATGTTAAGGGTGTGGGAAAAAATCATGAAAATGGTTATATTATTATGTCATGCCGGTATGGGGCCTATATTATTGTGAATTGGTTGTTTTATGATATTACTTACTATGTGTGAACATGTGGGATTTTATATGATATTGTTGGCCTTTATGTATGTATATTTGGTGGTATTTTTTAGGTAAAATGCCTTAGTTGCTATTTATGTGGTATCAATGGCATGTTGTTGGGTATATTGCTCTATTGTCACATGATTATATTAGATTCATAGATTGTTGTGTATATTGAGTGGATCTTGGCTCAATGGTTGGTATATTGGTAGGTTACTGGAATATCTCCTTCGGGTTGGTTGTGCGCATTACATCATTATATTATATGCACTTGTGAAATATTGGTACCACTGTAGAAATATTGGAAATAATGGCTTGTGACATCTTTATAGACCCTCTATCAAGGGATGTGCCAGAGAGGAGTCATGGATATTGGTAATTATTATCAGGATTGTATATGGGTTGCGAACCCCCCAGGGGTTCTACCTGGAAGTAAATCTTGGTAGGTGTATACGAAGGTTGTACAAAAACCTCAAGCATCACACCATCATCATCTTTATTTCATTTCATATAGATATATTGTGCTCATTCTTTGTTGTATTATTGTCCTTGATGTGATATTTATCTATTTGTATCTTTTTCTTATACTTGTACTCGGTATATGTGTATATTTGTGCTTCTTCTTGTACTTGTGTTTGGTATGTTTATATTTATGCTTATTACCGTACGTGTGTATGGTATATTTGTATACTATAAAATTGTTAGTGTAAATGGCATATGCTACCATTTGAGACATTTTTTAATAGCAAGTGACGTGCCTATAGTGTGTATTTTATATGCTTCATTTTTATTTTGCTCAGTTGGCCTATGATACTTACTGAGTACTAATGGCTTGTACTCACCCCTACTTCACTCTTTTGGTGCAGATCCAGGTATGAGTGCGTTGCGCAATAGCTGATTCAGGCGGTATCCGAAGTTGATTCAAGGTAGTGGATGATATATGCTTCTAGACTTATTCTACTACCTCTTTCTATATATTTCATGTCTTAATTTGTATTTTGAGATAGATTTTGATCCTTTTTGGACTATCCTTTTATCTTGGACAATTCAGATGTATTTAGTAATTCTTATACTATGACACTAGATTTTGCGGATATTGTATGGTATCTTTGATTATGTATTTTTCCTTGTGCTATATATGTGTGGTTCGACTCCGTTCTAGGAGTCCTACCATTAATTTTGGCATTGTTTTCCCTTTTCATATGAGCTTGGGTGATAGGCTTAGTTGTTAAGGCTTGACGGGACCAGTGTCATCGTGACTCTTGGTTTTGGGGTAATGACATAAAGGAACACTAGTGGATGTGGTTAGATCATTGATTTGAAGTTCATTATAATTGTTGCATATTCATTATTATTGTTCCATGTGGATTCTTTTCTTGTGTCATTTTTTTTATCATTCTCATTCTGAAGGTCTGACTTTTAATATTTTTTTGTATTGTATATGTTCATAGAATCTTTAAATTTAGCCTCTAAAGAATCATTGTTTTTTTGTTTTTTCCTTTTATCCATCACATTGTACACTAAATGCATCTTTATTGCCATTTTTTTCTTGGTATTATCAATCTCAGTACCTTCCTCCTTATCTATGTTAAGATAAATTTCCTCCACAGCTCATCTAATAGTCTTTACACCATTTTTTTCTTTCTTTTCTTTTTTTCTTTTCAATTATTTTCTTCAAATCTAATTTGAATAGGACTATTTTTTCTCAAAAGCTCAAACTAGTAAACATGTCCTTTGTGTCTTCTTTTTATCCAATTTTATTATTTTCTTAAGAATCATAATTGCACTAGACTTTTCTCCTTGACAATTCTAGCTATTCCATATAAAATTTGTTCATTTTTATATTCACTTTCCTATTTGGTGATGACAATCAGTATTGTTATCACTATCTCCTTTCTTAGAGTTCCTATATAATAAAAAATAAGTTATCACTGTTTTTCGTGTCAAACTTTCTTAGTTTCTTTAGGGAAGAGATTTACTCACTGATGTATTCTTAATAAATAGTCTTTTATCCTCATTGTAAAATAGTGAGATCATTTATTCAAGCTTTATGGAACCTCTAAAGATTATAACATAAAGATTTTTAGTTGTAGATGTTATTCATATCTAAAGGGCCAGTTAAAATTTGCACCTAAAATCTATCCTTATGTGTCTATTGGTTACATAGCCAATATAAAGGTACATGTATTATCAACCATCAATTAGGAAAGTGTGTATATCTATATATGTGATCATTATGTGCAAGAAGAAGTCTTCTCCAAATACTCTCACTCACATAGCTACTTTTCTTGAGTTTTTCTCTCCAATATGCACGATGAGTCTCCAACAAATGGTGCTACTAGATCCAGTGAAGTGTGTAACACTCCTCCTTTATCTATTGATGTTGATTAACATACAGCAAGCTCTCATAATCCATATTGATGTTGGTGGCTTTCTACAAACATATATGTTGACCAGACTTATGATGGATTATAAGAAACTAATTATGATCAGACTAATGTTAATTTATTAAAAAGCAACTCAGGTGGTGAAATAGAAAACAGGAGTTTGGAAAGTCAATATTCTAAACATACCTCATTAGATAATCCATAAGGCATATAGCTGGAAGTTAATTTATCAAGATAGTTAAATTTTGAGAACAAAAAGAACTTTGAACCTTTTCACAAAACAAATGAGATCTTAAAATCACATACTTTTTGACAATACAAAAAAGATATCACATGATTACAAGGTTAAAGACTAAAAAGGTATCCATTACTCCTGCAACCCTGGTAGTAGCAAATAAATTAATAAATACTAAGCCTACGACATTAAATCAAACACTCATAATTTCATACCAGTATTTATTTATGATAGATGAAGTTAATGCTCTAAATAAAAATTAAACATAAACCTTAGTACCTAGGAATATAGAAATCAGTGTGGTTGGATCAAGACAGGTATTCAAGACTAAGATATTTAAGACAAAGCTCAGATTAAATGGTTGTGTAGACAGATTCAAACTCAGATTGGTGGCCAGGAGGTACTCCCAACTTGAAGAAATTAATTTTGATAAGACATGTATTCCTCTAGTCAAGGACATCAATAAAAGAGCAGTGTTATCAGTGGCGACTAGCCTACATTATACCATTAAATAATTTGATGCCAACAATATATTCCTACATAGCCTACTAATCTTAATTATTCAAACCATGAATATTTCCTGAAGAAAGAACAGTATGACCTTAAGTAGACACCTAAAGTCTGGTTTGATAGGTTCAACATATATTTGCTTCATTTTGAATTCAAGTGCAGTAAAAGCAGACTCATCATTATTTATAGTTCATTATAAGGGATGTGGTATCCTTCTCATTTTATAGTTAGATAATATAGTGACTACAAGAATCTTCCTTTCATATATGTAAGAAATAATCATGTCACTTGAAAAGAAGTTTGAAATGAAAGACCTTGGCCCCTTGCATTTCTTCCTTGGAGTTGAAGCTACATACTCCGGTGATGATATTCATCTAATCCAAGTGTGATGTAAAACAACTTATAAAGATTGAACACACCATTTGCACAAAATCATGGCATTGGAAGCTAAAACAAGTCATGTCAATGCTTTAGTATACAAAAGTATTAAGGGTAGCCTGATATAAGTACGACCATAAAGATGGATAAATGTGAGAATATAATGAAGTCGGATCTTGAAGTGTATGAGTGAAGGACTTAAAATATACCAAACTGACCCTAATCTCACACTTGGAGTGTAAAGAGGAGCCTTGGAACACAATAAAGTAGCCCCTAAATACACTTGAAGGGAGTCTAGCTCTTAAAAGGGCATTTTAGATATTTCATATTTTATTTGTAACCTATTATAAATATAACATTGTAGGCTTTTAGACTTAGATTATTCATGATGTTGTAAGTCTTGAAACACAGAGAAACACAAGCCCTCTCTCCTTGAGGCACCAAAACCGAAATTAGGCATAGATTGTTGATCTCATGGCTTAGAAAAGTGATGCTTGGGAGGTGGATTCCAACCTTGTGTCTTCGTAAGAGATAGGTGAACATTGTGTGTAGTGTTAAGGGTCCAAGAGTGGAATATATTCTTGGGTTATTAAGACGATACCTTCATTAAGTCTATCTAACTATCCCTTTACTTTTATTGTAATCTTGTAGTAGTTTGTGTTCTTGTAACCAGTTCTATCTCTTGTTAGTAAAATTGTGTGTTGTTTCTATCTTGTTATTGTTTTCCATCTCGACATATTGTTGCTGTTTTGGTGTATTTACACCTTCAAAATCTTGTTGTTATTGTGTTTTCATTATTGTTGTAGTGAATCCGAGAGTGGGTCCTCAGTTCTTCAAACTTGTGGACTGTTTTGGTATTTGTTTTGTATTTCTTAGTCTTTCTTGTATCATTTGGTATCAAAGCATTGCTTCATCTTGTTCCTAAAAGATCAATCTTGGGCTTGCTTGATAGAAAATTCAAAAAAAAGTGTTAGAAAACTGAAAAATCAAAAAGAAGCAAATCTGTCCATTTTGTATTCTTGGACGAAATTGTGTTATTATTGTGTCTTAGCCGAGATTTTTACTTGTTTTTTTGTTTATAGTGTTAGTTTTCTTAATCTCTAACACTCTTGAGTCTAAATCTAAGTTTGAGATTACATTGTTGGTGTTGTTTTCGTGAAAATAGGGCTTGGCCGAATTGTTGTTGAAACATTATTATGGTGGACTGTTTTGGACTTGTGGTCTTCATCTTTTTGTTGTTATAATCTTGGACACATGATGTTCATTGGTGGACTAAGAACCATTTTGTTGAAATTGTAGTTGTCTTGGCCAAGTGTTGAAGATATTGTATTGTGAAAATTGAAAGTTAGCCATGTAAAAATTGTGATATTTTTAGAGATTGTTGTTGGCTGTTCTTGCTGATTGTTGATGTTGTTCTTGAAGTTCTTCACAACCTTCATAGCTTGTTAATATAAAGTGAACATTAGATCTATAGAGGTGAAGGAATAAGGGGTGAAGCTTTGTTAGTCTTGAAAGACTTACCATCACTCATCAAATAGTCAATCACATCTCAACCACTTTCCAACAACTTTCCATAAAACAAGGGGCCATGTTATTAGGAGAAGTACAAGAAAATCAAAGTCTTGAAAACTTGAATTTGAAAAGGCTCCAAGACTTGTTTTAATTTCCCTCCTTAAAACAAATTCCACCAATTCCTAAATTGTAAATTAACCAAGACTTAAGATTGGACAACAAAAATTGTTAGAAACCACAACTAATTACGTGATGCCACATCATCATTATTATTGTTCACGCAATAATTTTGTCTCAAATTTAAGATTTTCTTAGTTTCTTTTTATTATTCCATAGTTTCATTGATTGATCCGAACGCTAATTGACAAGCTAGTAAACTCCTACTAGATTGTAAATTAGTTGTGTCTGTTTGTTCGTTTTGTGAATTTATTGTGTCTTGTTGGTTCAAGTCCGTAAGCAAATTTTATTTGAGTCAACTCGAATGAAAATCTATTCTAGACCAAGGTGGACTCCTATCTCAATCACTCATGAAGTGCAAGCTGGCTTTCAACACTTGTGAAACCAAGTGTGAGGTAAAAATTAAGAGTGAGAGTGTGGTGAGGCATTTTTGACCTAACAAGTTTGTTTGTTTTGTTGTTCGTTATTGTATTTTCTTTTAGGTACCATGTCTACCACCAATCTCGATGACATGTTTGACCATATCACCGACAATATTGAAGACATGAAATGGCATGTTGAAAGGCTATGCCAATTGGTATCCACACTTATCCCAACAAATCTGAAACCTAAGGTCCAAACACCTTGCGGTGAGATCTTCCCAAAGGAAGTTGCTGCCAAAAATTTTCAAGGAATTTCACACCAAGGTAAAGATGAACATACTCATAAACATTAGTGTAAAATAGCTATCTCTTACACTTTGGTACATGTGGATGATGGACGTGTGACTAATAAGCCATTGAGAGTGAGTAGTAGCTTACCTACGTATGAGTATATTGATTCCTTACCACTTGTAGATAATGTAAATATTATGAGAGTGGATACACTAGTTGATCCTATAGATGACCTAAATCGACTCTTCTAGTAAGATCGATTTGTGTCCACCTAGTGTTGAAGCTATTGTGTTGAATGAAAGTACATCATCGTATGAAAATTGTGTTGACCAACTTGTGTGTAAGACTTTCCCATCACTTGAGAATATGTGTGATGTGATTAATGAGTCTCAAGTGAGTGAAGATTAAAATGTCAGTCAAGAAAAAAGGAGTGAACCTGTGAGCCTATGTTGTTGTAAGGATTCTAATGTTTGCTTGGCTCATAGGGTTAATCGTGTGCTTGACATATCTTTGGAACTTGATAATGATTCCTTAGAGAGTGAAAGTTCTAAATTTGTCCGTGGGTTAGATCATTCACTCTTTAGGTACAATGTCTTGTTTGAAGATAGTTTAAATACTCCTAATAGACCTAGTGGTGAAAATGATGGTATAGCTTTCCTTGGAAGCTATAGCATATATGCTAACCCACTATGGTGTCACAACATTACTCCTAAAGATGGAAATCTCTTCTTGAAAGATGAGAGTACTCTTAAGGGTAAGGAATGTGTGGTCTTGGAAACTACTTCTTCTTCTACTTTGTGTGGCTTTTTCGAGGACACCATAGTAGAAGCAGAATTGAGCTCCACCTTTATCTACTCTCTCTTTACTTATGATGATATGTATGCCAATGTAGAGAGTAGGCTGTGTGGTTGTGGTAAAGACTACGGGAAATAGGTGTGTTGTTTAGACTCGTGTCTATGGCCACTCTTCCAATTTGATCTCGGTGCCATCTTAGGGTGGGGAAGATTTACTCTCGGCTTAGGTGTGTTTCTTTTGGGTGCTTATCAAAGCCAAGTCCTTGGTGAATTTGTCAATGGCTTCATAATTTTTAACACTAAGGACTCTTGGTTATATGTCAAATATGAACCACCTTGGCATATCGAGATTTGTTGTTGGCTGAGACTTGAACTCAAAGGGTCCTCAGTTTCTTTTTTTTCGGTGTGGGCTATTTTGAGTGTTTTGATGCATACCATTATTGTTTATTTTTTCTAATCCTAACCCCCATGCCATGAGGAAGTGTGCTTGTTTGTCTCTCATTGATTTTGCAAGGCATGGATTCAAGGTCGAATCCTTTTTAAGGAGGGGAGGATGATACAAGTACGACCACGAAGATGGACGCATGTGAGAATGTAATGAAATCAAGGCTTGGAGTGTGAGAGTGAAGGACTTAAAACACACCAAACCGACCCTAATCTCACACTTAGAGTGTAAAGAGGAGCCTTGGAACACAACAAAGCAGCCCCTAAATACACTTGAAGGGAGCCTAGCTCTTAAAAGGGCATTTTGGATATTTTGTATTTTATTTGTAACTTAGTATAAATAGAATATTGTAGGAATTTTAGACTTATATTATTCATGATGTTGTAAGTATTGAAACACAGAGAAACACAAGTCCTCTCTCCTTGAGGCACCAAAACTGAAATTAGGCATAGAGAGTGTGGAATCACTTTTATTAATCTCATAGCTTGGAAACGTGATGCTTGGGAGGTGGATTCCAACCTTGTGTCTTTGTAAGAGATAGGTGAATGTTGCATGTAGTGTTAAGGGTCCAAGAGTGGAATATGCTTTTGCGTTCTTAAGATTATACCTTTATTAAGTCTATCTAACTATCTCTTTACTTTTATTGTAATCTTGTAGTAGTTTGTATTCTTGCAACCGTTTCTATCTCTTGTTAGTAAAACCGTGTGTTGTTCCTATCTTGTTATTGTTGTCCATCTCACCATATTGTTGCTGTTTTGGTGTATTTACACCTTCAATATCTTGTTGTTATTGTGTTTTCATTGTTGTTGTAGTGAATCCGAGAGTGGTCACCAAAGGGGTCCTCAGTTCTTCAAACTTGTGGATTGTTTTGGTGTTTGTTTCCTATTTCCTAGTCTTTCTTGTATCATAACCTCTAGTATCTCACAATGATTATGCTAGATATCACTCATGCAGTAAATTTGATGGGTCAATTCATGTAGATTTCCAGTAATGAAATGACCCTTTTAAGATGTAAAAAGGATCCTCAGATATGTAAAAGGCATAACTCAACTTAAACTTAGGATTGCACACGCACTTCTAAGATTGTATGGATACTCTGATACAAATCGATAATGTACTAGAACAAAAAGTTCAACTAGAATATATTAAATCTACTAAGGTACTAACTACATTTCTTGGACTTGTAAAAAGCAGCAAACAATTACAAGAGTAATTGTGGAAGTAGAATATAGGACATTAGTTTCAACTGTAGCAGAGATAACATGGATAATTTATATCCTTAGAATCATAGATATCTATTTCTCTACAACATCCATAGTATTTGTGATGACCTCGAGGTACTATAGATGAGTGTGAATCTTATTCTGCGTGCCAAAATCATATTTGTTGAAATGGACTGTCATTTTGACAAGAAAAAATGGCTACAGGATAGATCATTACATATTTTGTTTGATTATAAGATCAACTAGCTCATGTTCAATATTCTTACTTAATTTATAGAATTTTGTAGAAAGATGGGAGTAGATACTCCTTTTTTCACTAGCTTGAGAGAAAATGTTGGAGATTAGGAGTTAGTGGACAGTATTGCATACTTATGTTAAGATTGTGCACTTGTGTTAGAATTGTGCATAGCAGTAGCACTAGAGCTATATGCTTGAGCATGAGTATCTCATATATGTACATAGTAATGTTCTAGTAAAACTCTACGAGTTGAGCACAATCCTTGCACATACATTTCTATAATAGTAAAAATGTAACTTATAAAGAGGTATCAACATGTCTGTTAAGTGTCTTTTTAATTTTGTCCAAGAATATTTTAGCCTCTTAAATTAATTAATGAAACGTATATGTGAATTCTAAAAAGAAATTGTCCCTGCAACAACCTCTTCTTATTCTCTCTTAACAGACCCTAAATCATCTCTTTCTATTTTCTGCCGACTTTCAAAAATACTCTCACTTTCTTTGTCTGTCAAGTCACAAGTTCATGTATGATCTCTTAGGTTTTGTTTTAGTTCTATTTTCTTTTTCTATATTTCGGGTTTTGGTTGTTTTAAATTTTTCTATAGATGGGTTGTTGCCTATAATTTATTTATAGTGGTATGTATGTATTTTTTTTTATTCCCTCTATAAGTCTTATCGCAGGTGAAATAAAAATTAATTTTACCTTCTATTTAATTTGATTTACAGGAATGAATTACTCATACTTGTGGTATTCGCGAGAAGCTCAAATTTTTCGGGTGTAGAAAAGCTCATGCTGCGCTAAAGTTTCAACTTTGGCCAAGGTAATAATTGATGACCCTTCTTAAAAAATCTTATTCTCACATATTTTCGAATATAATTCTCTCATGGTTTAATAATAGTAATTTAACTTTTACTTCAAATATCATACATGTGTTTTCAACTGTAGATATAAATGTAATTTTTATTATTGGATTTGTACAATAATGGAAGATTTTCTATTACACCTGTGTAGTGGTATAAAGTGAACTGATGGGTGATAAATAAATGCATTGGTTATATGTGATTTACAAAAGTAATTACATGCTTAAATTTGTGACAAAAAGAAAAACTATGTTGACAGTAAGTTTTATTAATGCTTATAATTTCAAAGGAAAAAAATTTTGATAAATACTCACAACCTTGAAGAGCTAATGGATTCTAATATCACCATTGAGGAAGTTGTTGTCAATAATGATAATAACTATGTAAATCCCAAACTCTTAAATCTCAAACCATCCTTGAAAGTGGAGTTTGGGTGAACTTTTGGAACCCACATCATCCTTGAAAGAGGGCTATGGAAGCCAAAGCAATAGTAGACAATTATTGGGTTTGATTTGCTAAATTTTCACAATCTTAGACATAAGAGTGATTATGAAGTTGACTACATCTTGGGTATTCTCCTAGAAATAGGGATACCCAATTGAGGTAATAGGTGAATATAATTTACACACTTGTTAGGTATCTAAAAGGTTCAATAAGTGATATTCTTGAGGTTCTGTTGACAAACTAGTCTCAAGGATCTTAGACCTAGCCTACCATATTATTAAACAACTAGCATGTGCATCAAATCTACATATACCCATACCTAATTAGCCCTTAGGTAGACATAATTCCAAGATTTTATCTATACCGAAGTTAAATTACAATTATTGTGTAGTTCGTGAATTGAGTTACTAGTGACAAATATTCTCCCAAAACCAACCAACCCCCCCAATTTTAAATCATGTTTTTTACTTTATTTGCCCTTCGGATGTTTTCTTAGTAAGTGTTAAGACCCATAAGTTTAGAACTCTAATTTTCACTCCTCGTGGATTCGACAACGACCGTCCTCTACCACTTTATATGGTATAGGTGAACATTATCAAAATAGCGTCATTACTAGAGAATGAAATTTTGTCTTCACTTGTATGGTATTGATTCTTACTTGGGGCATACCCATAGTGATGTATATTTATTTGGTTGTTGTTTTTGTTTCCTTCTAGGTGATCTCCATAGTATACATGAAATCATGAGTGACAATGCTAGTTAATCCAGGTATTTTGACGGCCCTCTAGATGATGAGGGGAAATTTAATAACTTCGGTTATTCAAATGCCATTCGTATCCCACCTACTCATGGGAATGGTGTCTTTTATGTCACAAGCGACATGTTGCACATGTTGAAAATGAAGGGACTTTTTGGGGGGGCAAGCTTATGAGGACCCTAACCTTCATTTGAAGAATTTTGTAGAGGTATGTGCACCATTTGATATTGCACACATAACCCTAGAGTCGATCGGTTCTCTTTCGATCGTTTCAATTACTTCTTGGGAAAAATTCAATGTGGCTTTCTTTGACTGGTATTTCCTACCGTCCAAAATGCTCCAATTAAGGGATGAGAGCATTAACTTTAGACAATTGAATGGAGAACCCTTGTATGAAGTATGGGAAAGATTCAATAGAAAAGTAACGCAACGTCCAAACCACGAGGTCCAAGAGAAGATGCTTCTCAAAATCTTCTACTGAGCCCTTGATCCACTCAATAAAATTGTGGTGGACAATGCGGTGGGGGGATCTCTTGTAAAGTTGTATTATCATGTGGTAACTAATTTGCTTGAGGAGGTTACCAAGAAAAATTAAAGGTGGTATACCTAAGATGCCGAGGTTCCTAAGAGTTCTACCACTACATCCTTGGCTGACAAGGAACAAAAGAAATGAGATGAAAAAAGACTGAAGAATATGGCTAAGATGATGATGCAATTAAAGATTTTGACAAAACTTATGATGGGTACACACGTAAAAGCAGCAAATGTCATGACATTGAAATCCAATGAGGATGATGAAGAGGATAAAAAGCTCAATGAGGAGATTCGACACTTGAAAAACTATTCAGGGGCTTCCCGCCCCGCCTATCAAAGGCAAAGTGGAAATAAAGGTTGGACGAATCAGGATTATGATAGGAATTGGAGAGATAGAGAGTATGAATATGAGCGTTATGTACCACCCCATGATTGAGAAAAAAATAAAGACCTTAACTCCATCGATCTCAACAAATTCAAAATTGAAGATGTCTCGGCAAGAATCTTGATAAGGGTGGAAGGAACGAACAAAGATGGTTTGTAAGCTAAAAAGAGATCTTTAGAAACTTAATCAAACCATAGTGTCCCACTCTGCCTCCATTAAATAATTGGAGATCCAAATAGGGAAAATTTTCACCCAAATGAATGCTAGGACAAAGGGTGGTCTTCCTAGGGACACTATTGTAAATCCAAAGAATAAAGCTCAAATTTACCAATATTCACTGGGAGTGGGAAGACCCTTGGTGCTTACTTGAAAGAAGATTTAGGTGAAAAAATGCCTAAGGTTTAGTCAAAAAAAGTGCCACCACAATGTCAAGAAGAAGATGATGAAAAGAAATCGGTAGAAGTAGATAAAGAGGTGGTGGAAAATAAGAAACCACAAAGTGATGTGATACCTACAATACAAGTCCCTCCCCTGTTTCCCCAAAGACTTCAAAGAAAAGAGGAGGGTGTTAAACTCAAGAAATTTATATCCAAGCTTAACAACCTCTCTATCAATATCCAATTGCTTGAAGCAATCTAAAATATCCTGGGATATGCCAAGCTCATGAAGAAGTTGATGTCAAAGAAGAATCTCATCAAATTTATGTCCAAGCTTAACAAGCTCTCTATCAATATCCAATTGTAGTGCTATCATGAGTAGCAAAATTACAGAAAAGAAAAAGGACCCTGGAGATTTTACCATCCCTTGTACCATCAAAATACATATGTTTACGAAAACTCTATGCGACCTCGATGCAAGTATAAACCTAATGCCTTTTGCCATTTATAAGAAGCTCGAATAGGACACCCCAACTCCAATATCTATGCAACTTTTAATGAGGAATCGGTCTATCAAGAGGCCGGTCGGGATTTTGTTTGATGTTCTAGTCAAAGTGGAAAAATTGATACTTCTAATGGACTTCATGGTTTTAGATTATGAAATGGACCAAGAGGTTACCAACATTCTTAATCGACCTTTCTTAGCCACCGGAAGAACCATTGCTGACTTAGAGTTAGGTGAAATGAGGCTTAGAGTTCATGATGATGAGGTTTTTTTTTGAGTATTCAAAACAAAGAAACAACACATGGAACTTCAAGTGATATCGGTGATTGATGCTGAAATCGAAGAAGTGAATGATGGGGCCCTTAAGGACCCAACTTGAGAAAAAAGAAAGACGTTGTGCCACAATATAAACTAAGGCGCTATGTGAGAGACAACCCATAAATGCTATGAAAGTGGCTCGTATCCTTTATTTTTATTCTTGTAGAGTAGATCTTAGTTTTGTGAATTAAATAACCTATGCACTTAAGGCGCTATAGAGTGTGTCGGATGAGCTTGAGAAAGGGGAAAGTGTGAAATTTTTGCATGTTAAACTGAACAGGGGAAAATCTATCCAAAATGTGAAATAAGCTGAGGGGAAAACAGAGAAGCAGAAATACCCCTAGTTACCGCGATCAAGAGACATTGACCGTTATTGCGCTCACCCGCGTATCCGAAATTCTAGGACCCAAACCGCGATTGCGGTCATATCAAACTTATAATTATCCAAACCCTACTTTCTCTCAACACTCTTTTCTTAAGTTCTTCTCTCTAATTGGACCCAAGTCTGACCTGATTGTGATTATTCCAACAGTATCCTTGCATCTCTCTTGAATCACCTATCTGGTATGTGCCTCAAATCTATGCCATGATTATGGAAAGCAGACCATAGAATGCATGTTATATGGAAGGCCTAAATCTATATTTTTCATGCTTAAATGCTTCATAAATTGTACTTGTGTGGTGTTTAGCTGCTAGAACATGGGGTACACATGAGTAGGAAAGTATTGAGTACCCAAATTGTGTATGAAATTGAAAAAAATAAAAAGTGTACACCAAGTGCTCGATAGGTTTGCCGAATGAGTATTCACTAATGGTTTATGCATTCTAGGGGCATAATCGAGTACCTAGTGGTCTTGTTCAGTGCTTTAAGTGTAAATTTTTGTTATAGAACATGCTTTGGGCTTTATGATTTGAATTTTTGAACATTGAAAATTGGGGTTGAAAATTTCATGTTATATTGAAAACTGGTCTCAGATACCACGATCAAGGTAATCGAGGCTAATTTTTTGCCTATGCCAAAAATTCTACACTTCTAATTTTTGTCCAAACACCACCAAGTAACCATCTAATGAGCTTAAGTAGACAACATAACATAGTTTGTTCAAGAATATACCAATTATTGATGTTGTTGGGTCGTATGTTGTTTTTCAGGCTAATGTCATGAATAAATATGATCACATCCAATTCATGGCACCCGAGTGCCACATTCACTACTATGGTGATTTTTTGAGGACAAAGTTGCTTCTAGAGAAAGAAATATGCTTGGAGAATATGACAAAAAAGTTGTCGGCATTTCATGACACGTTTGTGGCCATAGGGTGGCGGTGTTTCCCCCTGTATCCTTGCAAGTCTAATGAGCAATGGGTCTGTGAATTCTACGCCAATCTTAGCCTAGTGTCTTTCTCAGATCCATCCTACATGACTATCAAGATCTGGGGAAAAATGGTGGACTTCGGGGCAGAGCGAATCAACGATATTTATGGGCTCCCAAATGCAGACATGGGTAATTTTGAAAAAAAAAGGAGTAAGTTAGGAAGTTGGTTGGCTGAAAGACTTTTCCCTGGAAAAGAAGTCTCATAGGAGGTAACTAAGAGTAACATTCACATGAATGACTTTACTGTCGGGGCTCAAATATAGTTGAACATTATATTTAGTCGAGTCTCCCCTTGCACCCATATGACAGTAGGCCCAGATTTGCGGGCTCAGATGGTTGCTTGCATTCTAGACGGCATTCCTTTGAATATTGGTCAGCTCATGGTTTCTGACATGAAATTTTTCAAGAACCAGGGGGGACAGATATCTTCTTTATCTCTTTGATAACTAACCTTTGTAGGAGATTTGGGGCTGAGGAATACGCAGGAGATACTTGGGTGCACCCTGGCACTTTCATCTATCCTTTGAAAATTCGAGAAGAGGGCGCACCAGGCAAAAGCAAAAAGAGAAAGATTGACTTAGGGCAGTCGATATGTGAGGAGCCTGAGTCTTATAGGCAATCCACCACTGGTCCTCTTAAGGATATTGGATTTGATATTGCGACCATCATGGAGCTCGTGTCAGGTTTGCCCCAGAAGATAGAAGAGCCCTCCACCATCCGTCATTTATATGTGTCTCGATTTGATTATGAGAAGAATTGAGAGAAGAAAAAGAAGCAGAGAGCTACCATTGCTAGTATTGAGAGAGCCTACTCATCCTTGGCAGAGTTACATCGAGATCTCTAAATTGCACATGTGAAAATGGTAAAAAGAGAGAAAGAGAGAGATGAGTTCTTTTGCAGGATATAGAATGGGGTAAAGGGCCTATGGATGGTCTAAAAACCCTATGATAGACTTCATTCCTATTGAGTGAAGAGTGACGATTAGGCTCCAGTTGAGTGGTCCAGTCCTGGGGAGGAGGACAATGACGTAGAGACTGAGAGTGACAGCAGCTCTTGATACAGTTTTAGGGAGCACCCTTATCTCTTTTTATACTTGATTGTTTATGCAGTGAGGACACTGCTATATTTTTTGTTGAGGGTTCTTGTCTCTGCACTCATTCAATTTGGGCCTGTATGATTGATATTTTTGGATTTTTTCATGTTCTTTTGGATGATTTTTATTATCTCTTGGGTTGTAATATTCGGGCACTCTGATGGTGCCCACATTTGCATGGATTAGTTATTTTCTTATTGGATTTCAAATTTATCTTTATTTTACTTATGGAAATATCATATGCATTTTTTCCTATGATAGATTGAGTGATGACATTCTTAAAGAAAAAGCATCGTGATTAGGTTTTGAGCCATGGATGCAGGAACAGTCTAAGTACCCATGACATCAAGGTCATAAATTCAAGGAAAATCCAAGTACTTGTGGCATTGTGAATTTGGGATCGCACTCATACCTATGGCGAAGTCTGAGTAGCCTTAAGGTTTGCCCATATGAAAGCCAAAATGTGAAACGAATGCTTAGGTTAATGCTATGTCTATCAAATTGTGTATGGTACAAATGCAAAGCAAACACCCTCCTCCGTCCAATTTTTTTCAAAAATCAAGGGCATGGACGTGAGCGGCCCTGTAATAATTTTTTTCTCTTTTTGTGACTCCAAAAATTTTGGCTTGTGAAAATTGGTAGATACTCTATTTTTGTTTCTAGCGGAAGGGGTAATTGAGCCTCCTGGATGAATTTGCATGCCATGTGTGGTGAGCTCATTTTTTCAAATCCCAAAAGTATGTGTACCATCTAGAACTTGTCCCACTAGTCTCTCAAGGCTAATTTTGATTATACTTGGTTGGTGAGATGATCTTAGGCCATCTTTATGATATTGGAAATCCACTTTAGCCTAAAAATCCTACCCTTGCATAGATGTTATCCCTACTCACCCACTATGAGCCTTTAGACCTTTCATTGGAAAACACATTGCAAGTCGTGAGCCTTTTAATTTTTATCCCTCCTTTGAATCATGCCCTCCTTAGACTTAAAATTGCAACTTGAGGCTAAAAGCCTAAGTTGGGGGTGGTGACGATTGGAAGAGGTAACTTTGGGCCATAAAGTTGTAAGTGAGTGTCTATGGGCTTAAACATTGAGAATAAATGAATAAGAAAAACAAAGGGTCCAATAAAGGAAAGAGAATCACAACGGATGCAAGAAAAAAAATGAAAAGAAAATGGGTAGGCCATGGAAATAAAAGTAGGCATATGTAAAAAAGAGTGAAAATAAAAAGAAGTGGCCCATGATCAAAAGTTGGATAGAATAGTGTGATATAGATGTTCAAGGAGGGTATAGCCATGTTGTTCCTAAATAATATCCTACCCTACCCCAAACCTATGTTACAAACTCAAAAATCCCTTTGTGATTTCCAACCAAGTATTTTCATTGTACTGCGATTGAAAATAGGGGCAAGCCTATGACATGGTACTTGTTAGCATCGAGAGTTCTTGAAAGAGAGAGAGTGTTTCACACTTAAATTCCTTGTTGCATATTTGATAACTTGATGTGTGAAATTTTCTTTCTTGTGAGGAGGCATGTGAACAAATTGTGGTGGGTGATTTAGTCATCTCCTAAAAATGAGGCAAAAAGGAGTATAATGTAGTTGAGGCCAAAGGTGAGTCATTTCTAGAGTATTAGTGATTGTTGTATGGTTGCTCTTTGAAGTCTTTTGCATCTTTGAAATTGCTTTTTATGTTGAGGGGTGTCGTGAAAATAGTTTTGCCCATGTTTGAAGAGCAATTCATGGTAGTACTCAAGTTGATGTCATTGGGATTATTGGGTCATCTAGATTGGGCATAAATTGGCATTGTCTCGTGGTAAGAGATAGTGTTGCTTGAGTACAAGCATAGCTTTTAAGTTAGGGGTATTGATGAGTGGTGAATTTACCACTCATTTTTACTCAACAATCATGCACACTATCATAATTTGAATGTATATTGAGACAACATTATGATTAAATAAACTGATTTTCATATCTTACGGGTATATAGGTTATGAGATAAAAGGATGTGGAGTTGAGATGAAAGAAAATAAAGAGAAGAAAAGTGCACAACTGAAGGACCATATACAGAATGAGGCTCAGATACCGCGATTGCGGTCTAAGATCCACGATCGCGAGTAGTTAAAATATTCAGCAACCGCGGTCGCATGGAAACACCTACGGTAGTGGTGGCCATGATCGCAGCAAATATGGTGCGATCACGGCAATGCGGGATTAGGCCCAGGGGCAGTTTTGTAATTCTCAGGAATGACCCAAATTTCTTAAAAACCTAAAACCCTTTCCCATTTTGGGCATCCTAGATACTAGCAATACTTTGAATTTGAAATTAAAACCCTAAATCGGGCAAGAATTGTAATTTGATCAGGAGATTTGGATTTTAGTATTTGTGAAGAATGCATGCCTTGAACAATCCTTTTGGTATATACTTCTTTCTATTCTTCATGAGTAGATAAATCTTTTAGTATTGGGATTATGTTGAACTAAGGTGCAATTAGTTGTGGGTTGCGATGTATTTTTGTATATGCTAGTTAGTTGATAATGGGTTCTACTATTGCTTGATCAAATTGGTTGGGATTTATGGGTGAAAATCCCAAATACTCGAGTGGTTTGTGGGTGAAAATCTCAAACTCTTAAAATCTCAAACCATCCTTGAAAGTGGAGTTTGAATGAACTTTCGGAACCCACATCATCCTTAAAAGGGGGATGTGGAGTCCAAAGCAATAGTAGACAGTTATTGGGTTTGGTTTGCTAAATTTTCACAATCTTAGACATAAGAGTAATTATGAAGTTAACTATATCTTTGATATTCTCCTAGAAATAGAGATACTCAATTGAGGTAATAGGTGAATATACATACTTTTTAGGCATCCAAAAGGTTCAATAAGTGATATTCTTGAGGTTTGGTTGACAAACTAGTCTCAGGGATCTTAGACCTAGCCTACTATATTATTAAACAACTACTATGTGCATCAAATCTTGATATACCCATACCTAATTTTCCCTTAGGTAGATATAATCCTAATATTTTCTCTATACCAAAATTAAATTACAATTGTTGTGTAGTTCGTGGAATTGAGTTACTAGTTACAAACAATCTCCCAAAACCAAACACCACTACCACCCCAATTTTAAATCAAGTTTTTTACTTTATTTGCCCTGTTAGAACAATAATGATAATTGTACAAGAAATTGAAAATTAAACTTGCTTGTCTTAGAGGAACAATAATACACTTCTTAAAGATAGTTGGAGTCTCTCCCACGAGCAAACGGAAGAACTAGTAACAACTCTATCTTCAGAATTTAACTAAGCCACAAAACAAGTAGCATTCAAAAATGTTGCTCTTCTATTATTAAATTGAAGATTTTACCGTTTTATCATTGTCTCTTAAATATTTTTTTAAGGGGAAAGTAATTTTGAGTGTTTGTCTATTCAAACAAAAAAAACACTATTTATAGGATAAAAATTTATAAGATAAAAATTCCATGCAAAAGAAAAGTATTAATCAATTAATAGTTAATAAGTTCATGAATACTTTAAAACAAAAGGTAACTTTCTTTTAAGAACCTAAAATGTAAAACTTAAAGAAGAATGAATTTGTCAAATTCATGTTCTTTGTAACTCGGAACTTTTAACTAATGCATTTGTTTCAAAATTAATTGAAACAAAACTCTAAGAATCTTTAACCAATGTATATGTTTCAAAATTTATTGAAACACAATCTTTAACAATAACAATCCCCCACTTGTTTCAAGAAATTTTATCTTTAAAAACAAAATTTATTTGAGACATCAATCTAGAAACATGCATATATAATGGTGTCTTTTGGACTTGAACCATTAGCTAGTGAAGACTTTCTAAATCATTGACTACTTAGTGAACAAATCTTGAACTAAGTGGTTCATTGAATGAAGTAGAAAAATACTTCTCGCATATTTCTATGTTCCAAAGAAAATCAAAATCCTGTGACACCTTATGGTCATGTGTCATGAATCCTTTTAGCTAAGTGCTTTAAGATTTTTCCGTTAAAATCTTATTGAAGCGGCCTCCACTTCGCACTTAGTGTGGTGAATTCATCAAGATTAACTTTGCATACTCCGACTAAATAGTCTATGAATTTCATTAAGAGAAATTAATCACGTCCTCTTTTACAATAAAGTATCAGTAAGTCTATCAAGAGTGTTCCTACACACTCCAACCAAAATCGGTGTATAGACTTATTAAGAGAAAATAATCTCATTCTTCTCTTTTGTAATAATACTATCAAATTGTTCAAGAGTATTATTATTTACTCCAACCGAGATCGATCTTATAGATTTCTCAAGAGAAAAAATCTCAACTTATGCACATCTACTCACTCTCTAGGGAAAAAAAAATTTTTATAGATGTGCTTCACAATTGTAACTTTACGTGTTTTCCCCTTTGAATCCAAGATTACATCATTAGGAAGGTTTTTCATAAATTACAATCAATCTATAACAGGATTTATTCCCATCACATTACAAGTTTGTACCACTAATTTCTTGCTTACCCTTTAGACAAAGGATTTGCTAAATTGAGTTTGGACTTCACATATTGAAGCAATATTATGACATCCTCTAATAATCTTCTCACATGATGGTGTTTGAGACGAACTTGGCTTGACTTGTCATTGTAACAATCACTTGATGTCTAAAATATAGCAGCTTCATTATCACAATATATAGTCAAAGTTGGTATTAGATTACCCCATAATGGAATATCTATCAGCATACTCCGCAGCCAATCAGCTTCTTCTCCAACAGAAGACATAGCGATAAATTCTAACTCCATGGTTAAGTGAGTAATACATGTCTGCTTCTTTGTTCTCCAAGATATTGTTGCTCGAGCCAAAGTAACAATCCAAGCAGTAATAGATTTAGAGTCATTCGGATTAGAATTTTAAGTGGCATCACTGTAGACTTCAAGAACTACTGGAAAGGTAGAATTATGCAGTCCAACATTAATTGTACCCTTCAGATATCTTAAAACACGAATAAAGGTATTCCAATGCTCAACTCCAGGGTTACCAGTAAACTTGCTCAAATTTCCTACTGCATAACCAATATTTGGCCTGGTACAATGCATGGCATACATAAGACTCCCAACAATTTGAGAATATGTCAATTGATCAAGAATATCACCAGAGTTTCGCACTAGTTTGATGCTAGGATCAAATGGTGTAGGAGCTAGCTTGTTGTCAAAATGACCAAACCTCTTTAGAACCTTCTCAATATAACTTGATTGAGTAAGAGTCAAACCATTTGTTGATCTTACAATTTTGATGCCTAAAATTACATCAGCTTCTCTAAAATCTTTCATTTCAAACTAAAGAAGCAAGAAAATATTTTGTTTCTTTGACTCTTTCGATATCAGTTTCAAAGATCAACATGTCATCTACATAAAGACATATTATAACACCAAACTTTTCTTGAAATTTACAAAATATGCAAATATCTCCACCATTGATTAAGAAGCCATTAGAAATCATAACTTTTCTAAATTTATCATGTCATTATTTTGGAGATTGTTTTAATCCATAAAGAGATTTAAGAAGCTTACAAACTTTACGTTCTTGATCAGAATTGACAAATTATTTTGGTTGTTTTATGTAGACTTTTTCATCTAGATCTCCATTCAGGAATGCAGTATTTACATCCATCTGATGAATCACAAAACCATGAATTAATGCTAAAGCAATCAGGAGATGAATAGAGGTCATTCAAGCTACAGGTGTAAAAGTATCAAAATAATCAATATCATTCAATAGAGTAAAACCTTTAGCTACCAAGCAAGCTTTGTACTTATCTAAAGTACCATCGAATTTCATTTTCTTCCTAAAAATCCATTGATAACCAATTGGCTTACATCCAGGAGGAAGATCTGATAATATCCATATATTATTAGAAAGAATAGAATATATTTCATCATCAATGGCTTCACACCAAAAGAGAGCATTATGTGAAGACATAGATTCAGCATAACTTTCAGGGTCCTTTTCAACCAAATAAGCTTAAAAATCAGGTCCAAAGTCATTTGGTTTGGCTGATCTTGAACTATGTCTTGGTTGACTTTCTTTCAATGGCTCAACTATTTTCCTTTTAAGAAGATAAATAGAAGAACTAGCATCTTGTTCAAAAGAATCTTTTTTTTTTGGAAATATATGCTCAAAAAAGTTAGCATGTAAAGATTCAATAATTATGTGAGGACTTGGTGTCTCAATATTTAAAAATCTATAAGCCTGACTGGTTTATGAATAACCAATAAACACACAATCTACTCCTTTATAGTCAATCTTTGTTAAATATTGATCTGGTAATCGAACATGAGTCAAGCAACCCCATACTTTAAAATAATTTATATTTGGCTTTCAATTATTCTAAAGTTCATATAGAGATACATCATGATTCCTGGAAGTAATTCTATTCAAAATATGATATGCTAAAAGTAAGGCTTCAGTCCACAAATCTTCAGACATACCAGATACATAAAGCATAGAATTAACCATTTCTATGAAAGTCCTATTTTTTCTTTCTGCTACACCATTTATTGTGATGTATAGGACATGTTCATTTATTTTTTAATGCCTTCTTTTTCACAAAAATCAATAAAATCTGAATTTAAGTACTCTCAACCTTTATTAGACCTAATTGATTTAATTTTCAAACTCAATTTATTTTCAACCTCTCCTTTATATGTTTTGAAAGTCTCAAATGTTTCATCTTTTGTTTTCAATGAAAATACATAATTATATCTTGAGTGATCATCAATAAAAGTGATAAAATACCTCTTTCCATGATATGACAAACAATCTATCTCACAAATATCAGTGTGGATTAATTGTAAAAGTGTAAAATTCTTTCAACTGTCTTAAAGGCTTCTTTGTAATCTTGCATTTACTACAAGTAAGACGCTTAGTAGTATGATTCTTTCCGCAATCTTTAATTAATCTATTATTCACCATAAGCTGAATGGATCTAAAATTCACATGTCCAAAACGTTCATGCCATAAGTCCATAGACTCCACAAGATAAGCAGAAATATTTTCATTTTCAATATTGAGTTTAAACATTCCATTTGTAACATAATCTTTTTCCAACAAACATGTCATTTTTAGATAAAATAAACTTATCCACCTCAAAAATCATTTTAAATCATGCTTCGAAAGAAGCGTACCTGACACCAAGTTCTTTCAAATATCAGGAACATGCAATACGTCCATCAATGTAACTATCTTTTCGGAAGTAAATTTCAGCTCAACAGTTCCTTTTCCCATAACTTTATTAGAGGAGGAGTTTCCCATATATAAAATTTTACCATCCCCCACTAATTCATAAGTCTTGAAAGAATTTTGGTTACCTGATATGTGACGAGTTGCACCGATATCTATCCATCAATCCACTTGATCTTCCACTTAAATGCTTCTGTGACCACTGCGACAAGATCATCTTTTTTATTTTTATTTGCTTTTTCTTTCTTCTTTTTAGCTTTGAGATTTCTACAATCACACGCATAATGACCAATTTTGTGACAATGATAGCATTCACTAGATTTAAAATTGGCATCATTATGCTTGAAATTTGTTGTCTTCTTTGCCTTTGAAAAATTCTTACTTTCAGCTTCCTTCTTAGTTGATTTTTCTTCAACGATATGAGCTTTCATGACAGGTTTCTTCAAACTGTTATTATCGCGTCATCTTGTCTCTTGTTCAAGTTGCAAGTGTTGCAACAATTGTTTAAGAGTCAAATCTTTTTTTTGTGTGTAAAATTTAATTTTGGTACTCTTTCCAAGATGGAGGAAATTTTGATACAATATCACCAACATGAAAGTTTTCATTAACAGCAATTCCAGATATAGCAATTTTATTAGCTATAAGCTGGAATTCTTGTACTTGTTCAATGATTGATTTTTCATTAACCATTTTGAACTCCATATAATTTGAAATGAGAAATTTCTTAGAACTCAACTCTTTTTCTAAATAAATAGCTTGAAGAGTGTCTCATATCTCGTTAGCAATTTTGCATTTAATATAATATTGATCATAATATTTATTGGACATTCCTCCAAATATATATTTCTTGCACAAATAATCATCATATTGCCACTTGGCAATTTGTTCTTTAATCAAAGTAGTCTCGTCAGATGCTACCTTAAAAATAGGAGTATTAGGATAAGGTTCTTCAAGAACATATGCCAACTTTAATCGTTTTAAAAATAATTTCAGCTTTCCACGCCATCTAGGAAAGACTTTACCATCGAATATTTCAAAATTAGGATTAGGCAAAGATGAAATACTTTTGATATTGATGTAGAAGCCATTAAGACAACTATCTTCAAATTATTAGAACAATAATGATAATTGTCCAAGAAATTTAAAATAAAACTTCCTTGGCTTAGAGGCACGATAATACACTTCTTGGAGATAGTTGGAGTCTCTCACACGAGAAAACGGAAGAACTAGTAACAACTCTATCTTCGGGATTCAACTAAGCCACAAAATAAGTAGCATTCAAGAATGTTTCTCTTCTATTCTTGAATTGGTGATTTCACCATTTGATCAATGTCTCTCAACTATTTTTTTAAAGGGAAAGTAATTTTGAGTGCTTGCCTTTTCAAACAAAAGAAACACTATTTATAGGACAAAAATTTCATGTAAGAGAAAAGTATTAATCAATTAAAAGTTAATAGGTTCATGAATACTTAAAACAAATGGTAACTTTCTTTCAAAAACCTAAAACGTAAAACTTAAAAAAGAATGAATTTGTCAAATTTATGTTCTTTGAAACTCAAAACTTTTAGCTGATGCATTTGTTTCAAAATTAATTGAAACCTAACTCTAAAAATCTTTAACCAGTGTATTTATTTCAAAATTTATTGAAACACATTCTTTAACAATAATATGTCCTTCGAGTATTTTCTTAGTAAGTGTTAAGACCCATAAGATTAGAATTCTAATTTTCGCTCCTCGTGGATTCGACCTCAACAAAAGTTGAGCTATTAACAACGACCGTCCTCTACCACTTTTTATGGTATAGGTGAGCATTATCAATGTTTAACAATGTTAATAGTAGTTTAACATAAACAATCACTCTATATGTAGATGTTAGATACCAATGATTGATACTCCCTATCGAAGAGTTTAGTGACGTCCCAAAAATGCACCACTGCATGAACAAGCATTATATTTACACTGTTTAATGCAAAAATACAGGCTACCTTTACATGTTTGATATAGAAGATATGATACCAGATCAGCCAAGAACACACAAAACACACACTCAAAACAGTCCTCAAGTTCAAGAGAACCGAGGACACTTTGAGTGACCCCTCTCGAATTTAAGATCAACAATAAGAACTCAATGTAATGTGGTGTTTAACACCAATTTCCAGCCAACATCTAAACTAAATTAACAACACAAGACAAGAACAACAATGTAACAACAAGAAGAAAGCTACGAGTTCATTAACAACAACAAGAAACCAATGAATTCAACAAGATACAAGATAAATAGTTAGACCAAATGAAGGGACAATCTTAAGAATCTAAGAATTGTTACAATCTTAGACCCTTAACACTATCCGCAACAAATACCTAACTCTACGTTGACACAAGAGGGCCTTTACCTCCTCTAAATACCAATATTTCAAGCCAATGTGCAAACACATGTGAATCCACACTTGTATCTACCATAGTTTCGGTTGGAACTCACTCTCACAAGACTAAAGAGAGAACTTTAAGTATTACAAGTTTCAAGTCTTAAAAATAATCAACTCAGTTACAAAAACCCTAAGTTGTTCCTTATATAGTGTATTACAAATAGGAGTCAAAATATCCAAAATATCCCTCAAGTGAGTGGCACCCCTCTAGTGCAATGTAGTGGCTGATTTTGGTGTGTTATGGCCCTTAATTACCCTTCTCTTGCTCACATACTTGGACGAATTTAATACACACCCATATAAGTCCATTTACGTGATCGTACTTGTATCATCCTCTCCATCTTGAAAGAAATTTGTCCACAAATTCAAGTAATCATCACCCGCAAGCTCTTCTCTTTGAATTATCTTTTCAAAGCTCCTCCCAAGGTTAGGATGTTCAACCAAGGGTTCCATTAGATCATCAATCATGTTCCTTGGACTTACATGTTCTACAACCTGCACATAAGAAGAATGGATGCCAAGCAAAGTGCTAGCATCTTGGTTAGTAAGCAATAAAGGGCCTTTGTGGGAAAATCCCACAACTTTGACTCTCGACTCCTCCTCACTCTTGGTTTCCTCCTCTAAACCATCACTAAGCATGACTATCCTTGCCATAAACAAAGGTACTACATACTCTTCATCAATCGGCCAAATATTTTCCCCGCTTTCGTCTATTTTTACCTTGGTTTCTTGCTCTCCATCTTAAGGGTTTTCATCAACCTTATTCGATTCAAGTCCCACCTCCTGACCAAGGTAATATAATTTTCCCTCCCTAAGAATTACATTTCTCCAGTTTGGGCATTCACTAGCCTTGTGCCCTCACCCTTGACATTTAAAACATTGAAATCCCTTAGGACGAGAAGTAGAATTCGGTTTACCTTCGTATCTTGGAGAGCACCTTTGGGAGATCTTGTCCTAGGCTTGGAAAGACTTGGCATCATATTTTTCAGCATTGAATAAGTGTTCCTTGTCCTTATGTCAACCCAAGAGGGATTGTCCCCTATACTTGTACCCCAATGTCTTTTTTAGCTTTCTTTCAACCTCCAAAGCAGCTTGAAAGATGCCATCAATGGTATCGAATTTGTGAAGTGTCAATCGTGAGAAGGTATCCATATTCAATCCAACCTTAAATCTGACAATTTCATGGCTTACTTTCTTCCCTCGATGATCAAGTTTCAAAATAAGTTGTTGGAACTCATCCTAGTTAGCCACGACGCTCTTGTTTCCTTACCTCAAGTTATACAACTTGGCGAGGAGCTCTTGTTGGTAACTTTCAGGCAAATACCTTTGTCTCATGAGGTACCTTAACCAAAATCAAGGAGGGGGCTGCCCCTCTACCAAAACTTTGCCAAAATTTTTAACATATTCCCACCAAGTAGTAGCATAACCCTCAAAATGAGCAATCGCATAGCAACTCCTTTTTTTCTCGATGAGATCATTGACTTGGAATATCCTCTCACAAGAGGATTCCCATGAAAGAAACTCCTTGGGATCACTCTCACCCTTGAAGATTGGAAGCCCCATCTTGATGGTATTTAGTCCAACTTCTCGGTTTTGGTTGCCTTGTTGGTTCCAAGGACCAACTCCTTCTTCTCGGCTGTAGGATCCTCTCAGTTCACCATGCCTTCCCCTTATGTCTTCTCCTCTAATGTAATTATCATATGGCCCATAACCATCAGGTTTTTCTCCCCTACCATAGCCCTCAACATGGATAGGTCTATTTGGGTTAAGTGGAGCTTGTAGTGGTGGGATCGGATTTGGATAGTAAGGTTTTTAGTCAAATGGAGTTTGGATGAGAGGGTTTAGTGGTGGTATTTGGGTTCCAAGCCCTTCTTGGTGGACTTGGTAGAGTGGAGGATGTATTGGTCTATCTTGTTCTCAGCTTCAGTAGTAAAGATTGGCTTGATTTGTGGCAATTGGTGGATATAGCATTTGGTGCGAGATCCCAAGAGTATTAATTGGAGAAATATTTTGAGGGGTGGAAGGTCGACTTCTTTGGCTTTCCACACGTTCTAATCTCCCACTCATTGATGTCACATCCGTATCTAATTTCTCAAGACCCACATTCAACCCAGCCACATCTCAGGACATAGTTTCAAGGCGAGCCAAAATGAGATTGATGGCATTACTGTCCATTGTATGAGCATTTGAGGCCTCGGGTTCATTTGATTCCATACCAAAACAATCCCTTCAAGTTAAGGTTCAATAAGTCACCAAATCTGTCCACAATTTCACACACAACAATACAATTCAAACCTACAAAACAATCACATGTTAGTTCAAACAATCTCCACTATTCTCTCACACACTTTGTGGTCTCACACTTGCCATCATAAATGTTTGCAAATCAGCTTGTAACTTGTGGTGAGTTGAAGAGTAAGTCTACCCCTTAGTCGGAATGGATTTTTGTTTTGGTGATTCAAGGAAGTAATGTTCGAACTTGAACCAAAAGTACTACGAATTAAAAACGAATAGAGCACTCAAGTAAACGATGACATGAAACAACGATTTCAAAGGACTAATTGACAACCTAATAGGATTATACTAGCTTGTTAATTAGTTCTCGGATCAATTAAAGGAAACTAAGAATCAATAATTAAGAAACTAACAATCCAAGTTTGAGCTTCAATTAGTGCGTGAACAGTAATTGGGTGAGGTGTCACCCTCTAATTGGCCGCAACTTTTACTAATCCTAATTAACAAGTTGATGACTTGGTCACTTTTCAATTTGGAATGGATGAACGTGGTTTTGGTGGAAAAGTGTAAGTCTTGTAACCTTTTTCAACTTCAAGACTCAAAAGGTGTGATTTTGACTTGTACGATTCCACCAAACAAGACCCATGATTTAAGGAAAAGTTATTGTCAAGTCAAGGTGATTTTATCAAGTCCCTTCACCAACAAGTCTTGTAACTTTATCTTCACCTTTTCTAGATCTATTAGAAACCTTTCAAGTTGGTCAAGACAAGAATGTGATGAATAACAACAAGAACACTTTACAACTTTCAATAACAACACCTTCAACTCCCACTCCAATTTCCATAACAAATCCACAACTCACGGTTTTTTCTTTAAGTTCACAACAACAATGTCTTCTTTTAAGCTCAAACTTTAGATCTAGACATTTGTAGTGTTAGTAAGAAAGAAACCAACACTTGAAACACTCTAAACAAGCAAAAAGACTACCAAATCTAGACACACAAACACAAATCTCAGCCAAGACAACAAGAACACAATTTTCGGCCAAGAACACAACAATGGACAGATTGCAAATTTTCTAGAATTTTTAAATTTTAACAAAAAAAAAATTTCTAGCAAGCCCAAGATTGATTCTATTGGAACAAAATCAACAGCTTTGATATCAAATGATACCAGATCAGCCAAAAACACACAAAACACATACTCAAAACAATCCACAAGTTCAAGAGAACCGAGGACCCTTTGAGTGACCCCTCTCGGATTCAAGATCAACAACAAGAACTCAATGTAATGTGGTGTTCAACATCAATTTTCAGCCAACATCCAAACTAAATTAACAACACAATACAAGAACAACAATGTGACAACAAGAAGAAAGCTATGGGTTCATTAACAACAACAAGAAACCAACGGATTCAACAAGATACAAGATAAATAGTTAGATCAAATGAAGGGACAATCTTAAGAACCCAATAATTATTACAATCTTAGACCCTTAACACTATTCGCAACAAATACCTAACTCTATGTTAACAGAAGAGGGCCTTTACCTCCTCTAAACACCAACGTTTCAAGCCAATGTGCAAACACAAGTGAATCTACACTTGTATCTACCCTAGTTTCAGTTGGAACTTACTCTCACAGGACTAGAGAGAGAACTTTAAGTGTTACAAGTTTCAAGTCTTAAAAATAATCAACTAAGTTACAAAAATCCTAAGTTGTTCCTTATATAGTGTATTATAAATAGGAGTCAAAATGTCCAAAATGTCCCTCAAGTGGGTGGCACCCCTCTAGTGCAATGTAGTGGTTGATTTTGGTGTGTTAGGGCCCTTAATTAAACTTCTCTTGCTCACACACTTGGCCGAATTTGATACATACCCATATAAGTCCATTTACGCGATCGCACTTGTATCAAGATAGATGTCTCAATAATTTATTGAGGCACATTCAATATGAGAAATAGGACTTTGAAAAAGTTGTATTTTATAACAAGCACTTCTTGTGATTCAATATGTCACACTCATATGATAATGATTTGTGTTCATCGAAGTGCGGAACTTACTGTTGAGGTTTTTACCCTGATTTTCTTACTATATTTAAGTTTTATTTTTTTTTAGAAGGAAAATAAAAGTTACCATAATTACTTTGACTTTTTCTGAAAGGAAAAAATATAATTATTTTCCATATTTAGCTAACCTCTTTCTTGGAGGAAAGATTTTGGACATCTATAAATAAAAGACTCCCTTCTCATACCATAAAATAATAGCATATACAATATTGTCATTTAAGAGATTTATTTAGGGGAGATCTTCTCTCTATTTGTTTTTATGCTTTTTAATTTAAGTTTTTAATATGCAGGCCAATTGGCCGAATCATATCAATAATATGCTTTTAGTATTGTATTGTTCTTTGTTGTCTGAATTATTGCCATGATGGTTTGCAACTAATAGCTTCCGCGTGATGCCCTCTCGATTTTGAACCCAATAAGTGGTATCAGAGCTTACGGTTAATGGTCTAATGGTGTGGTGAGACGAGATTAAACAGGTTCAAAGCGGTTTCAAAATCAAGTTGCAACAATTTGGATGATAATGAAGATTTTTATCGAACTACATGTGGAGAACAAGTTTCAACCATATTTTTAACACGTCTGATGCTGCATCTTTAAAAATGAAAATAAAATTTTACTTTTAAACCAATTTTTAACCATGATATTTTAAACCTTATTTTTAACCATGACAAGCAGCAGTTATGAAGATTATATCAAGAACAAAGTTCATGCACGTGATATGAAGAGAAGACGGATCAAGTGAAGAAAATCAAGCCAAAAAGGGGAGATTTGTTAGGGTTTTTGCCCTGATTTTCTTACTATATTTAAGTTTTATTTTTTCTTAGAAGAAAAATAAAAGTTACCATAATTACTTTTATTTTTTCTTAAAGAAAAAAATATAATTCTTTTCCATAGTTAGCTAACCTCTTTCTTGGAGGAAAGATTTTGGACATCTATAAATAGAAGACCCTTCTCATACCATAACACAATAGCATATACAATGTAGTCATTTAAGAGATTTATTTAGGGGAGATCTTCTCTCAATTTGTTTTTATGCTTTTTAATTTAAGTTTTTAATATGTAGGTCAATTGGCCGAATCATATCAATAATATGCTTTTAGTATTATATTTTTCTTTGTCGTTTGAATTATCGTCATGATGATTTGCAACTAATAGCTTCCGTATGATGCCCTCTCAATTTCGAAGCCAACACTTACTACCTTTTCTATGGAAATTAACTATATTTTATAATTCTTATCATAAAATAATAAACCTTTTTATATTTTGACAGAGCTCTATTTTCAGTTAATGATATCTTTGAATAAGTCTGTAGGATTAATTTAAATTTGTTAGTTGGTAATTCTCAAATAGAGATATTTAATTGCATATGTGAACATGTGTCTTCACTGACAGAAGCAGCATATTCCTACGTTTCTAGGATATTAGCAGCCTAACTGTAAGCCTTTTTCTCCCTCTTATTCTTCACTTGGCAGTTTGAATTCACTTTATATTATTTTTTCAAGTGAGATCAAAATGATTTACGTTTCATGAGGATCTTTTGCAGCTAACTGTTAGTTGTAGCAGTAGTTAAGAAATTATTACAATTTGAGATGTTTCTCTTTTATATATCATTAGTTCCACTTTCAAGTAACTCTTGAGTCATGAGCATGATGACTATCCAAAAATGTAATGGTCACTAAAAATGTTATTTGTTGATCTATATTTTTTGTCAATCAAACTTTTGCATTTTCTTTGTTAGTCCCAAGTTAATCATAAACATGGTAAAATACTGGAAAGATATAATAGTCTAAAATCTTTGAATGAATTTTTTTTATCTATTTTTTGGTCATGGTTATTACTGCCAGTAATAGTAGTTAAGAAATTACAATTTGAGATGTTTCTCTTTTATATATAATTAGTTCCACTTTCAATTAACTCGATTCATGAGCATGATGACTATCCAAAAATGTATGGTCACTAAAAATTTTATCTGTGGATCTATATACTTTTGCCAATTGAACTTTTGTATTTCCTTTGTTAGTCCCAAGTTACTCATAAACCTGGTTAAATGCCGGAAAGACATAATCATCTAAAGTTTTTGAATGGAATTTTTTCTCTATTTTCTTGTCATGATTATTACTGCCGCGAGCAATAGGATATCAACTTCAACTCCTTGAAAACATAACTTTGATAAAGGACAAGAAAAATTGAAAAAGGAACTTAAAGGCTTAGCTTCCATCCAAAATGGCCCCCCAAAATTCGTGAACACGAGACTCACAGATAAACATCTTAGACTTTTGATATTTTATTTTGATCAATGTTGATGACATCAATACAATCAGAGGAATCACTGTTTGTGATGCCATAAAGCTGCACCATATCTTTATTTATTTTCAAGAATGTGATTTTACGGTGCAACTGAAGATTATGTCGACGTGTTTTCCTAGATAACTTTCCTGTATTCATGTATTTTGCTACAAAATAGATTCTATGGTAAAGGTAACTAATTACTAACAATGGTGTTTAAACATATCACTTACATTGTATAAATCTGAAAATGAAAAAGTGACGAGTCTCAAACTGCTAACTATGTATACACTTTTTGGAACATTCCAGCACATCTCTTGTGTTTAGGAAACTACCAAAAGGGACATATCTTTTGCTGGCAGACCTCAGCAATATCTCTCTACCAAGGAAGTGCATAATATGATTACTTGAACTTGATTTTCGTCAACCCAAAGACCAGATCAAGGACCTTTTAACCCATCAATGTGGGATTCCAACACCCCCGTACGTTTAGGGTTGAACATTTGGAGCGTGGACAATATAAGACAGGGGGCATCATCGGAAACAATAAACTGAGTGAACCTGGCTCTAATAACATGAAAAAAAATGAACCTTGGACCTAACTCAACCTCAAAAGCTAGCTCATGAGGGGAGAATTGTCCAAGACCATATAAGGAAACCAAAACCCTTTAACCTACCAATGTGGGACTCCAACAAGGCTTTGTTGACATGAATAAAACACAAGAAATACAAAAGAATATTTCCAGCTTCTCCGTCTTCTTTCTTTACTGTACTTTTTACAATGGATTCATCAAGTTTGGATCTCTAGGGTGTGTTTGGTATATTATAAAAGATGTGTTTCAACTTATGTTTTTAATATTACAAAAAATCTCAACTTCGTAAACATATTATAAAAATTTCAACATATACACAGAATTATGTATATGTCGGCTATGTTATGTATATTAATAGGAAGAGAGAGTAAAGTAATTAAAAAAGTAGAAGAGAGTGTAATTACTTTCAAAAGGATTGGTATTTATGTTATTTATTATTATTCTTTGATTCAAAATATCGTTTCATCTTAATTGAAAAAGCAAATAACATTTCAAGAACAAATCTAGTTTTGAGTTAAAGTTTTTCGTTTTCTTTAAGCACTAATGAATTATTAATTACTATTCCCTCAATCTCATTTTAGTTGGGCACGTTTCACTTTACACGGCGATTAAAAAATCATAAATAGAAAGAACAATTTTATTATTTTACTCTGATTCATATTAATGATATTCATTGGGTATAGAATTGGACAGTGAAATTATAATCATTCACATTAGTGTATATTATTAATTGTAGGAATAAAAAAAATTATTTAATTCTATTTTAATTAAATAATTAATTAATTAATTAATTAATAAAAAAATATTTACTTTTAATAAGATGATCAACTAAAATGGAATGAAAGGATACTGCATATAAGATTTTTTTTGCAGATCAGCTGTCCCCTTGATTTAAAGAGGAAAAAAGAAGATTAAAAGTAAAACTGGCATCTTCAAAAATAAATAAATAAATTAATTAATTAATTAATTAAGAAGTTGATGAAACTATTTTTAACAATTTGAAAAAGGATAGAAGGACCAGATGATAACTATTGAAAAATTTATCTAGGCCAAACACATACACTACTTCCACTTAAATTTATTCTAAAATTTCATCTAGATATTAAATTTAGCTTCAATTGCCTATAGGCAAAATGCTCTATTGACCCCTGTACTATGTCAGTTTTGTAAGTTAAATATTTCTACTTATATATTTGTTATCTGGACCCTTGAACCCATCAAAAATTAATATTTTGCACCCTTTGACCGTTGATCTTGCCAATGTGACAAGGTCATAGTGACTAGGACAAAGAGAGTGTAACCACTCGCCTAGGGGTGCGAGTGGGGGTCAATTTTTGACCAATTTTACATTAAAATAATTTTAAAAAATAAAAATAATATTAAAATTTAAAAAAATAAAAAAATGATCCTTTTTTTCCCTCCATCTTTTTAAATTTAAAAATATTTTTAAAATTTAAAAAAATTCAAAATATTTTTAAAAATTTAAAATATTTTTAAAATTTTAAAAAAATAATAGTTTAAAAAATTTTAAAAAATGAAAAAAGGATCCTTTTTTTCTCTCCATCTTTTTAAATTTAAAAATATTACTAAAATAATTTAATAATAATTAAAAATATTTTTAAAAATTAAAAAATTATTTTAAAAATATTTTTAAAAATTTTAAAAAAAATATATTTTCCCTCCCCACCCCCCCACCCCCTGCCCATCCTTTTTTCCTCCATCCTTTTTATTTAAAATATTTATAAAAATTTAAACAAAAAATTAAAAATTTAAAAATAATAAATTAAAAAAAAATTCCCACTCCAGCCCCTCCCCACCCCCCCCCCCCCCCCCACCCCCCCTCCCCTGCCCTCCCCCCCACCCCAGCCCGTCCCCAGCCCACCCAGCCCCACTTAATCCCTCCCCCTTCCCCAGCCCACCACCCCACCCAGCCCGTCCCTATCCCACCCAACCCCACGCAACCCCTTCCCCAGCCCTCCACCTCACCCAACCCCCTCCCTCTAGCCCCCTACCCAACCTAAACCCTCCCTCATCCCCCCACCCCACCTAGCCCCATGCAACCCCATCTCCCAGCCCCTCACCCAGCCCCTCCCCTCACAATTAATTTAAATTAAATATTTTAAATATGTACATCATATTTAAATTAATTAATTATTAAGTAAAATTTATTTAAATTGGGTAAGAATTTTAAATTTGATAAATTAATTTAAAATTTAATTAATTTAAATAAATTAATTAGTTAAGAATTTTAATTAATAATTTTTTACTAATTTAAATAAAATTTAAATTAATTAATTTGATTAATTTTAATATTTAATTAATTTTAATGTAATACTTTTTTTATTTTGTTTTTATTTTTTTAAATAATTATTCAAATTTTTCAAATTTTAAAAGCATGATTATTCAAAATTTTCTATAATTTATAAATTTTTCTTATTTAATTAAATTAATTTTAATATTTAATTTGTTATGTAGCATTTTAAAAATCACTTGAATTTAATGTAATACTTTTTCTATTTTTTTAAATGACGTGGCAGATGACGTGGCATGCGTGGCAGATGATGTGGCACGCGTGGCAGCTGATGTGGCAACTGACATCGGAGAGTGTGTTACACTCTCCAAAAAAGTGTTTAAAATGTAGTTTTTTCGTGGGTTCAGGGGTCCAGATGACAAATATGCAAGTAGAAGTGTTCAACTTACAAAACTGACATAATACAGGGGTCCAATAGAGCATTTTGCCTTGCCTATATATAATTTTATTCTTATCATATAAAATAAATTGAAAACTTAATTCATAAATTATATACATAGTTAATTATTTAACGTGAAACAAAATATGCCACATATTTAAAAATAATATGTCATATTACAACCAAAATACCACATATTCAAAATAATATACCACATGTTAAAAATAATAGACCACTAAAACAATGATCAGTTTGTATATATCTGACATTTTGTCTTTAATATGACAAGTATAAATAGCATAAATACCAATCCGTTTTGGAAGTAATTACACTCTCTTCTATTTTTATAATTACTTTATTCTCTCTCCCTATTAATATACATAATATAGCCGACGTATACATAGCATTCTGTGTATATATTGGAATTTTTATAATATGTTTATGGAGTTGGAATTTTTTGTAATATTGAAAACATAAGTTGTGTATTTGTGTAATTTTTACAAAATATAAAGCTACATTTTCTCCTGCTTCGACTGATAAACCCAGACAAAATTGTTATATTGTCAGTTCAAAGGAGAGAAATGAGTTTGGATATAATGTTGATTCAGGCGAATTTACCTCTTCCAGAATTGATGAAGAAGGGGTATTGATTATCGAACTTATTTACGTTCAACAATGTTACATTACAAAATATAGCTCATTTTCAAAGTTTCTATAAAAAATAGCTCAATTATGTAAGCCTAAAATATTAGTTTTTATCCATACCCAACTTAATCTAAGATTAATCCATTTCACCTAATTTTCTCCACAATTTACACACACATCATCCTCCATTCACCCCATGCTAGCAATTCCTCTCATAAGTTATACTCACAGCAGATCATAGGAGTGGGCGTTCGATATTTCGGTTCAGGTTTGATTTTTTTGATTTTCGATTATGAAATTATACGCATTGAAAATCGAACTGAATTAATTTGGTTCGATTTATGTAATTTTTTATTTGATTTTTTTCGATTTAACAATTTTGATTTTTTGATTTTGGGCCTGTTTAATTGGCTAAATTCATTTGGATACTCACTCATATGCTTCTTTTAATATCCATCCTACAATATAACATATGAAAGTTATACGACATTTTCAAAGTTGTGCACACGAGAGTAACAACAGTACATAAAAAAATTATTTGATTGTGTTCTTGATGACTTCAGAAAATGAAATCAAACTTGCACTTTGTTCTTTTAAGTGATTGAAATTTTAACGTCTAGAATATCAGGAAGTAAAATAACTATGTAAGTAGAAAACGAAAAGAAATTAACTAGTGTCTAAGAGAGGTCTTTGATATGTTAGCAGCAGTCAAATTTCTAAGAAACCAACAAGCTTATTGGTTTACAGACCTAAAAATCAACATACACCAATAGACCAATATTGATGTCCTTCCTTGCTGTTAAGAGTCTGTTTCAAACCACTTAATGGAGCAATAACATGACTAATCATGTCTGATTTTAAGATACTTAAAGTAACAATGACAAGTAACAAGAGATACTGACAAATTATAACTCATTCTTAGCTTTTAAAATCATCAATTTTTTCAAGCAGTATCCATACATTGACTAACAATAATGTCAAAATTGCATAATTTCTAAGAAAAGGGATATCCAAAATCAACAGACGGCGCACCACAGCCATTGAATCAAGTCCTTTATCTCTGGGCTTGCTAAAACCACCCATAAGGGACATTGAAATTGAAAGAATATTAAGTTAAGAACAATAGCATACCAGTGTAATCCCACAAGTAAAGTCGGGGGCAAATCAGATAAATATTGAATTAATAGAATGTATTAGAATTAAGACTTAAGAGAGTGTATTAGGATTTTGTTGGTTGCGTATTTGAGATTTTGGGTTGCTGATTACTGAATACTGAAGAAGGTATTTGAATTTTGGCCTTTTGGGACTTTCGGGTAGGTTGTAGTGGGCCGGATACTGACTACTGGGTATGTATTGAATATATATATATATATATAAACAAAATTAAAAAAAAGTATACTAAAATTTTTTGTTTAAATCAAAAAATTGAATTACCTCAACCTAAAAATCGAACCGAAATACCAAATTTATTATAAAAAAATCAAAATAGAATCGAAAAAATAAAATTGAAAAAACCACAAAATTCGATTCGATTTGGTATTTCGACTTTTCGATATTTATGCCCGCCCCTAGCAGACGCATTGTTGGCTCACATTTTTCATACACTATTAATCACTCTCACCATTACGATTCGTGAAATATTCATAGTTGTTCATTATAATGTACATCTAAGGCAATGTCTATAAAGTTTGTAGACCAAGTATATAACAAATTTACATTATAATTTCACAGTTATAACAAGAATTTTTTTTTAATGTTCAACCAATATTAAAGCTCTAACTTGAAAATTTGAAACTCAATTTTTTGTAAATAAACTCTGTTTCAACAGAGTATGATTGTAAAAAATCGATTATGTATTGAGGAGCCCAAACATGAAGTTTAGGGCGAATTAATGTAGTTTTAAAGTATATTTAGATGAATTTGATGCTTGAATTCGTGGAAGAATATGAAGTTCGTTTTATATAAACATTGTATACTGTATTGTATATTGTATATTGTCGCATGTATAATACAATCTTTTTATTTTGATGATTTTCTCGCTCCTTTTTATTTTATACATACTTATACAATGTAGATACCTTGTTTGAACATTCTATAGACATATGTATATATTTGTATAATTACTAGTTTAGGTGTACACATCTCGCGCGTGTACCTCACTTTATTGAGTTCAAACGTTACACTAAATTGAATATTTGTTTAAATAATAAAGATGAACGCAATAATTAAATTCAACATCTTTTATAGAATTTATTTAATTAAACCTAACCTTTACCAAAAAATTTGTTAAGCTGATCGACATTCATCTATCACCTGTAAACTATAACAAATAATACGATAATAGAGATATCAAAATAATACAACTAAACTTAACATTTACATAAAAATATTTTCAAAATAGAGATATAAATACAGTACAATTAAACCTAATATTTATCTAAATAATTTCTCAAAGCCGACTGACATTCATCTACCACCTGTAAATTCATTTATGACCTGTAAACTACAACAAAATAATATAATAGTGATCACAAAACTTCAATTTTGATGAACATAATTCTTGTCTGAGCAAAAAATTTGACCCTGAAGAATGACTTGAATGAAAACAAATATATATATATATATTTAGTTTAACGTGCATCTCAATATTTATAAAAGTATTTTCTTAATAGAGTCCTATTTTAGGAGTATTTTTCTATCATATTTTAGGAGTATTTTTATAAATGATCAGTATAAAGAAAAAGATTAATTGATTCTCCTTCCATATATTTTAGGAGTCCCATATATTTTAGGAGTCTAGTTAATAAAATAAAAATAATTAAATAATAAATTAAAAAAATAGTGAAAAGACAGTTTTGTCTAAAGAAGAATCTTTTAATGGGGGACAAAAAGTTTAAATCGCTTTTCTAAGGGTCTTTACACTTTTAATATATTATAGATGTATATTATTAAAAATTTATATATATATATATATATATATATATATATATATATATATATATAATATTATGCAATACAATAAAAAAAATTGTATTGTATATATAATGTTATACAATACAATTAACATATGTGTAGAATATTATACAAAAAAAAGTTACTTTTCATTCCGCGATCAAATTTAAGTTTTCAGATATATAAATATAATGTACTTTTTTAATAACGAAATTACAATGTATATTTGCTATGTATATTTTTTAAATTATTCCAAAGAAAATTACCTTCAGTACGAAAATGAGTAAAAAAATTGTTGCGGTGGCTAACTTGCTAGTATATTTTAAACCGAATTAACATATGGTTAACATAATTCAGAAAATTAAGTTGACAAACAGACAGGATATGCATTAAGGTTAATTAATTATATTATCTTTTTCCACTTTATTTTTACGGCTGCTAATTGTCATAATCTTACTTTGTTGAGTGCACATAAGGTTCAAGTTCTTACACTTCCTATTCATTAATTAATCATCTCTACGTCTAAACAAGTAATCCTTTGTTACAACCAAAGGGTCATTAAGCCAAAAATCTTTATTTAATTCTTTCCTTTTAACTTAAAATGTTGATCTTTTAGAACGTACCCTCTTGTATACTAAGTTCAAGCATCTGTCCTATTCCGTTCATTTCAATTTATTTGATATACTTTCCTTTTTAGTCCGTTTAAAAAGAAATTATCTTTTCTATTTTTAGCAATTCTTTAATTTTAATTTCTACATGACATGTTTAAAATCACAAAATTAAATAATATTTAGATATATTTTTCATATCTTTAATATAAGACCACAAGATTTATAAGTTTTTTTATGTTCTCAATTTCGTGCTAAGTCCACATTGGTTAATCAATTTGAAAAGAAAGAAATATAAATTTATGTTTCTTTATGACTTTATAGTCTACTTCTGTTAACCACTCGTTTTTTTTCTGTTGTGTATGGTATTTATTTACTATTCCTTCCGTTTCATAATAAATGAATTGTTGGATTTTTACACATAGATTAAGGAAAAAACATTAAAGATATAAATTTAATACAACTTTTCATTTTTATCTCAAAAAAAAAAGGCTGACTTTGTAATACCTTTTCAAAAGTTAATTGGTTATCAAATCATAAGGGTAAATTTAAAAAAAAAAAATTCAATGATATTTGAAAAAAAAAATTCAATGATTCTCTTATTTTAAAACACTAATAAATACCTTAATAATTTACTTATTCCGAAATGGAGAGAGTAATATTTAAGATATATCTACGCACTAACCAACTAGTTGATTTTGTTAACAAAATGGATATGTATCTATGTAATCAATTCTGTACATCTATCTACCTATATATAACGGCTATTGAGTTGTGAAAGAGTCAGAATCTTATCAATGCTGGTTGGAACCCACATTCAAGAGGCCTACAAAGTTTTAGGAAGTTCTTTTTTTATTATTAGATCAATAATACAGCTTATTTAGTAATTCACAACTTATAATTTTTATATATTTACTAAATTTTTTAATATAAATACAAAAACTACATAAAAGTTATTGAATTTCTGAAAACTTCCATATGCTATTATAAATCCACCCCTGATTGGTGTTTGAGGATTTTCATAATCTTTTTTTATGTATTTTAATGAACATCCCATTAATAAGTATACACTTGTGTATGCTAGATTGCGAAGATTAATTATTTTTCATTTGCATGCATGCGTATTTAAAAATAGATCTTTTAGGGGCAAAATACGTAGATAAGCCTCTGAACTTTTTAACCTTTTCTATATTAACACCTCAATTAAGTCATGTACTTATTAAACTCTTAAATCCTTCATAAAATGGGTCAATTAAACACAATTGTTGACATTACATGACATGTGCAATACACTCTCCACTAAGAGAGTGAGAAGTCATAATTAATCCAAAATAAAAAAAGAGAAAAAATAGGATCAATAAAAAAAGACACATAGAAGGAATGGAAAAAAGAAAAATAATGAGGTTGAAGTTTTATCTTTGCCATGGCCTCCACCGTCTTTCTTTCCCATAAATCTTTTAATATAGCATTTATATCTTTAAATTACATTTGGAATTAGTACTTTTTGTATTACAACATAATCCAATCAAAATTCAAATTCAAAATTAGATTAAAGTTAAATCCTTCACCTTTGTTGATCTAAAATTAAAGTACTATTGTAATTGTTACAGTTGTAAAAAATATTGTATAGCTCAGATTTTCCTCTACTAGTTGTTGAGTATTATTTTGGTGAAAAAAATGAAGGAGTGAAGGGGAACTTTAATGGTGGAAACTAAAAAAAAAAACTAGAATTTAAGTTTTGATTTGGAATGCTCAAAATCAACAAAGAAACGAATCAAATTCAATGAATATAGCAATAGAATAAAGTGAAAGAAGATATGATGGAGGTAATGAAATTCTTTTTTTTTTTAAGAAAATGGAGGTTTTTTTTTTTGGGAGAAGAAGGCCATGTTTTTTGGAGAAGAAGAAAGCCATTTTTTTTCTTTAAAAAATATTTTTAACAAAGTTTTTTACTTTTTGATTGAATTATTTGTTGCAAAATGAGTTGTCTTTTTCTTATTTGTGTATTTTCCAGGTCCGTGAGAAATTCACGCAGTTCAGTTCTTTTTATTTTTTCAAAAAAGTGCTTAATAGACACATTTAATAAAAGGTTCAGGGGTTTAATAGGTACATGATCTAATTGAGATGTCAATCTAAAAAAAATAAAAAAATTTTAAAATTCGAGGCCTGTATTTTGCCTGGGTTTGCGCAAATCGCCATATTCTGTGGGTAGTGATCTCCAAATACACTAGTGAGATAAAAAAATAAGCCACAGTCAGGTGCATTAGACCATTATTAATAGAGGTAATTAGGGTATGTTTGGTAGAAAGGAAAAATATTTATTGTCAACTTATTTTTGATTATTTAGTAAGTAGCCAAAAAATATTATAGCAGAAATATTTTATAATTTATGCAAACATTATAAGGGGTAGGGTGGATCGTAGGTCTGGGGATAGGGGGTGGGGTTATGGGCGTGGAGGTGGAGTTGGGTTTCGTTGGAGGTTGAGGATGGGATAATTAATATGGAATGTCATTTATGAAATTTGATTTCTTATTTTTATTAAGAAAATCATTTTTTTCATTTTAAGGAACTTATTTTTCTTAAAAAAAATATTTTAAATAATTTTAACCAATCAAACATAAAAAAAAAATGTATAAATAGCATAAATATCAATCTTTTGGAAATAATTACACTCTCTCCCATTTTTTTAATTACTTTACTCTCTCTTCCTATTAATATATATAATCAAGGGCGGAGCGAACCTTTTATTTGGGGGTATGGCCAAACCCCCTTCGATGAAAAATATATTATTTATATATGATTAAAATTATTTTTTATGTTGTTATAGTGGATGTTGAATTCCTTTCGACTAAATTTTCTTTGAATATGGAACCCCTTTAGTTGAAATCCTAAGTTTTCTTTGAATATGGAATCCTTTTTACTGAAATTCTGGCTCCGCCTCTGTACATATAGCTGACATATACATAACATTCTGTGTATATGTTGGAATTTTTGTAATATGATTAGAGATTTGAATTTTTTATAATATTGAAAACATAAGTTGTATATTTACGTAACTTTTATTACGTGACATATTATTTAATTCATGTTCAATATTGTGTTCTCATTCTCCATTCATCTCATGCTTCTATTCTATCCACCCATTTATCATTGTAGCTAAAATATTAACATATAATTTTCAATTCTTTTAAAAAAATCACTTACATATTCAATTCAATACCTCTCCAAGAAAATCGTTTTTTTTTTTTTTTTTAGAAAAAAGGGCAAGGGCAAAGAAATGTCAAGGAGCAAAACCAAATAGATTGATTATAGGATATTTGTGAGAGAAAAAGTCAGCAATGATCCGTGGCGCCATGGTAGCGCTCGTGTGACTCCAGATCAGAAGGTTGTGCGCGTTCGACTCACGTTTGGTTCAATTCCCCATTTCATGGTCCAAATCTTTTCATTTTTTCACTTTTTGTACGCCCTGTCTGTCATTTCCCATGCTCATAAATGGAACCCTACACTTACCGTTTGGTTAGGAATGTAGTTATATTGGGATAAATTATGATAAAATTAGTAATATTGAGATTATTTTTTATTGAGTGTTTGATTTATTGTATTCAAAGCAATATGGATGGTATAATTTCTAAGAATAAATTAATTGATTACTAAAATATCCTTCATCTTATTTAACTTATATATATATATATATAAATATTAATTTTTAAAAATAAAATTTTATCTTATGTAGCTTAATTTTTTGCGTATATTTCCATAATTATATCATGTGTATTTTAAAAATAAAACTTTCATCTTATTTAACATTAATTTTTTACGTGTATCTTCCCATAATTATGCCGTGTGTGTTTAAATTTAGTTTGAAATAAAAACTTTCAACTTAAGTTTGTTAAAGTAAAAGATGATTTGTTGTTTATGTCACTTCATTTAAGCACATATCACTCATATAATATAGAATATTAAAATTCATTTAATTGATATATATACAATATCAATTTTTAAGAGATTAAAAACCTATTTAATTTAAAATATATAATTCAACAATGGAGTCGATATTTTTATTATTTTATAGAGAAATCAAAATATATAAATAAATATAATAATTATTCAAATAAATTTAATGTATTATATATTAATAAATAAAATATTTTTTAAATGTGTATGAATCTCTAATATTTCATGTTAAATTACTTATTTTGTTCTAAATTTCATAAAATATTAAAAAATTCATTTTTTATTAAAAAAATTCATGATAAAAAATGTGAAAAAATTACTCTCATTTTTCATTATTTAGTATTACTAATATTTGGAGAGTCAAATTATATTTAATTTTTTTTTAAAATTTTCAAATATATTTAGCTAAATATGAAAATATTTTTTTATTTAATAATTAAGCATATATTAAGGTAGAAAGGGAATGTCAACATACTTTAATAACTTTTTCATGATTTTATAAAAATACCTTATATTTTATATAAGAAAAGTAAAGTTATATATATATAAAGTGGTAATCTAAAAATTTGGAGGGCAATTGTGTCATTTTTTAATTTTATCCCAAGGATAAATAATGATGGGATTGTTATCCCACCAAATGGGTGGATAACTTATCCCGGTATTATTTATTAGTCCCGGAATAAATTATCCCGAATATTGTCAACCAAACATGCATTAAAATTTTTATTCCGAGATTATTATTTTATCCTAGAATTATTTATTTTTGTACCTTAAATCAAACGGCCCCTTAGGGGTCAGGAAACAAGTTATGATGGAATTATTTTTTAGTAGTTGTTTGTTTATGTTACTGTTGGACAATAAAATTCTCGAGATCGAAAATAATAACCGAGACAAGAAAAATACTGCAACAATCGATTTATTAATTTCAATAAGTGAGTGTTACAATCTCTATGAGTCCTTTGATTTGCCTTTTCAACTATAAATTCAAGGGCTTCGAGCTTGATCTTGAACTTGAACTTGATGGATTTGATCTTGACTTGTGCTTGAATCCAAGGGTTTTGTAGCTTGTTCTTGAATCTTGCGGTCTTGATCTTGAACTTGAGCTTGATTTGCAGATTTGATGAGCTTGATCTTGACTTGTACTTGAATTTAAGGGTCTTTGAGCTTGTTTTTGAATCTTGAACTCTTGATCTTAAAGCTTGAACTTTGTTCTTGAATCTTGAACTCTTGATCTTGAAGCTTGATGAACTGATCTTGAATTCTTGAATTTGCAAAGAAATTTATTGCTTTGATCCACGAGCTCTCTATTGCTTCTTGTTAGAATTGTTGGTACGTTTTTGTGAATTATTAGTCCCCTATTTATAGTTGTAGGAAGTAAAGAGTCATGATAAACATGAACTTTCTTTGACCAATCAGCATTAAGTGACATGGTCTTGATAAACATAAATTTCCTTTGGCCAATCAAATTTAAGTGACATGACATTTCTTATGGACCTTTAATTTACTGCATCATTTTTGACACGTGACATGATCACATTGGCTAATTCACTTGACCTGATATGCTACATCATTTGACATGTGACACCAAATTGGGCCTCTAGCATATGATGACATCTTGGGCTTGCTAAAGTGGGCTCAGTCATTTGTAGCCCAAATTAATATGATGACATCTTGGGCTTGATAAAGTGGGCTAATCATTTTTTAACCCAAATTAATGGACTAGTCCAATTAAAAGAATTGGACTTTAATTAAACCCACACATGTTTGGATTTAAACAATTGATCCAATTACATTAATCCACAATATTTATTTGAGACTAATATATTTTAAATTTACTATTATCCGAATTCTGTACAGATTTTAATAAATTTTATTGCTTACAGTTACTAAAAATAATATTGCATTGCATCTTTTTTAAGAATTGATAGTTTATTTACAAAAATATCTTTCACATTATTTAGCTTAATTATTTTCCTTTATTAAACCACACAAAAAAAATTGAAAAGCTACTATTTTTTTTTTTTTTTTTTTAACTTTAGTAGTTTCTTTTTCTTAAAAGTACATGTTAAGAAATTTATGTTAATATTTCTTACACGTGTATGAAGCTTTAATATTTCATGTTAAATTATTTATTTTGTCCTAAATTCTATAAAATATTGATAATCCCATTTTTTGTTTTAAAAAATTTATTATTAAAAAATTTGAAAAACAATTACTCTCATTGTTCATTATTTAGTATCGTATTTGGGAGTCCGATCGGTTATGTTGTATGGAGCGGAGTGTTGGCCAGTCAAGAAATTTCATATCCAAAAGTTAAAGGTGGCGGAGATAAGGATGTTGTGGTGGATGTATGGTCAGACCAGGAAGAATAGGGTGAGGAATGAGATTATTCGAAAAAAGGTGAAAGTGGCTTCGGTGGAGGACAAGATGCGAAAAGTGAAGTTACGTTGGTTCGGGCACGTAATGAGGAGGGGTTCTGATACGCCAATGCAGAGGTGTAAGGCACTGGCTATGGATGATTTTAGGTGGGGGAGGTAGGCCAAAAAAATATTGAAGGGAGGTGATTAGGCATGATATGAAGCATTTATAGATTACGAAGGACATGACCCTTAATAGGAAGGTGTGGAGGATGCAGATTAGGGTATAGGATAAGGGGGTAGGAGGGTGTCGATAACAGCAGGGGAGTGTTATCTTCTTATGTCTGAAGTTTCTTGGTCGTAGGTGTTGAGTGCTGTCTATGGTTTCAGATTTGTAGTTTTAGTATTATCTTATGGCTAGCGTTGTTAGTTTATTTTGCATACTGTACAAGTTTATATGCATTTATGTATTGTGTTTGTTATATTGTTATTGGTTCTAAGTCAAGGGTCTATCGGAAGCAGTCACTCTACTTCACCTGAGGTAGTGGTATAGACTGCGTACACTCTACCCTCCCCAGACCTCACTAGATGGGAATACACTGGGTATGTTGTTGTTGTTGTTGTTGTATTTGAGAGCTAAATTGTACTTTTCTTAAAAATAAATTTTTAAATATTTTTAGCTATATATAAAAAAATTATTTTTTTATTTAATAATTAAGCATGTACTAAGTTAGAAAGGAATGTCAAGATATTAATTACTTGTCCATAATAAATTTGTTAGGAAAAAATGAAAATCTAAGATTAATAAACATTTCTACAAAATAGAAAGACAATAAACCCTTACATCAATTTTGAATTTGATTGTATAAATAATTTTTATGGCGTCACTATTATTTTTTCATGACTCGTCTCTTTTGTAGCATTTAATAAACTCATATAATTGTTCAAATTTATCAAAATGAATGAAAATTTGTAGAGTAATTAAAATTTAAATTAGGAATAAAATGATAAAAAAAATTAACGCAAGGACTATTAAAATTTCACATTCTCTCTTATATATAGTAGTAAAGTAAAGTAATATATATATATATATATATATATATATATATATATATATATATATAGAGAGAGAGAGAGAGAGAGAGAGAGAGAGAGAGAGAGAGAGAGAGATAATCAAAGAATTTGAGGATAATTTTGTCATTTTATATTTTATCCCAAGGATAAATTGTGTTGGGATTGTTATACCACCATATGTGTGGAATAACTTATTCCGGTACTATTTATTAGTTCCGGGATAAGTTATCTTGAATATTGACAATCAGATTTAAGTGACATGATCTTGATAAATATGAACTTTCTTTGACCAATCAGATTTAAGTGACATGACATTTCTTATGGGCCTTTAATTTACTGTAATATTTTTTCACACGTGGCATGGTCTCATTGGCTTCTTTACTTGACTTGGCATGCCACGTCATTTGACATGTGGCACCAAATTGGGCCTCTAACATATGATGACATTTTTTGCTTGATAAAGTGGGCTCAGACATTTGTAGTCCAAATTAATATGATGACCTCTTGGACTTGATACAGTGGGATAATCATTTTTTAACCCAAATTAACGGACTAGTCCAATTAAAAGAATTGAACTTTAATTAAACCCACACATATTTAAATTTAAATAATTGATCCAATTACATTAATCCATAATATTTATTTGAAATTAATATATTTTAAATTTAATATTATTCGAATTTTATATGAATTTTAATAAAATTTTATTGCTTATAAAGTGCCTACTTCAAGACTTGTGAATATTTGTTTGAAGGACTGGGCTTAAAGTATAAAAATAATATATATTCACATGCAAAGATACACGAATTAGTGCATATCACATGAAAAAAAAATGATTTGAATTTTGGAACCAAATATTCCCTGGACACATTGTAAAATTCATTCATCATTATTATTATTAAAAAAAATGCTTACGTGTGGCTGCATGGAATAAAGGGTTTGACTTTTACTTGGGTTGCCTATATACTTTCCACATTGGGAAAGTCCAATTATGATTATGTTTCCTGGCCATCACATACTTAATATACAAAGTCCAATTATTTCTTTTCATTAATCACGTGCCAGTGATGAATTTTATCTTTTAAACCATGCAAATAACATAACTTCAACAAGGTTTAGGATTTCATTCTGTGTATCACCACCTCAATAGGTCGTGTTTGAGAAGGAGACAAACTGCCAGCCGCCGCTCGACCCTATAAATACCCAATGCTTTTTATTGTTTGCAGTATATTTTGTACCGTTCTTGGCAGCAGATTTGAGCTTCGACACGAGGTATTCTCTTCCTCTTTTTCTTTCCCTTTTTTTAAAAAAACTTCTTCATTGTTCTTTTTTTAAACCGCTCTAGCACCGTTAGATCCTTCCTTTTTTTTTTTTTTTCTCAAATAACGTCTTTCATGCAGATGCGATAACCACACGACATGTAGGGATGACTACTCATCCCCACCATAATAATGGTAATTTCATGGTAATCTTACAGCGTGTAAGCATGGCTACTCATCCCCGCCATAAGAAAGGTAATTTTATGGTAATCTTATGGCGCGTAGGGGTGACTACTCGTTCCTGCCATAAGAAAAGGTAAAAGGTAACTCCATGATAGTCTCATGGCAAAAGGTAAGTTCATGGTAGTTTTATGGTAAAAAGTGGAAGGTAACTTCATGGTAGTCTTATGGCAAAAAGTAAAAGGTAACTTCATGGTAGTCTTATGGAATGTAGAGATAGCTACTCGTCCCTGTCATAAGAAAGGTAACTTTATGGTAATTTATGGCGCATAGGGATGACTACTCGTCCCCTCCATAAGAAAAGGTAAAAGGTAACTTTATGGTAATCTTACGGCGCATCGGGATGACTACTCGTTCCCGCCATAAGAAAAGCTAAAAGGTAACTTTATGGTAATCTTACGATGCATAGGGATGGCTTATTCGTCCCCACCATAAGAAAAGGTAATTTAATGGTGATCTTACAGCACATCGGGATGACTACTCGTCCTCGCCATAAGAAAAGGGTAATTTTTTTACGGTAATCTTATGGCGTATGGGGATACTTAGTCAAGATTCTTTTATACCTATTGTTGTACACCATAGATTTAATTCTTCTTTTCTTTGCAGTTTGAAGAGATGGTGATTTTCAGACACTACACCTCCCCTTCCACCGACTCCAAGTATCTTATAGTCGAAACTGAAGATGGGGCCCAACAAACTCGACTTTTGACTCACACTCCATTGACTGGTCAGTATACAAGTTTGTGGCCTTCTCTCAAGAATCCATTCTCCATGACGAACTAGACTTCGGTGCAAACCCTTAATTCCAATCAGTTATTCAAGTTGTTCTCCCTTCAAGCGCCAGATCATCATCATGCAAATATCGCAACTCCACTCCCAAGCTTGGGTCATCGTATAGCTTTAGGAGAGATATGTTGGGGAGCCAAAATGACACTTGAGGGAGAGTATTGTCACATTCCTGGGTATTGGGAGTGGGTATAGTGGATAGAAGATATACTTGGTAGGAGCCAAGAAACTTTGAGCAAGACGCAGATTTATAATGTCGTTTACGCATCGCTTTTTACTTATGATCGTAACTCAGACATACTCCAAGCATTTTTTAAATCTTGGTGACCCAAAAAAAATACACTGCTCACATCTGTCGGAGAATTATCTATTTTTTATGGGATCTGCATGTTCTTGGAAGTTTACCAATTCAGGGTATTCTTTATGAAGAAGTAGTGCCTGAGGCCAAAGAACTTACAAGATTGGATGCGAAGAAGGTAAGGTATATTTCCCGCACCTATGAGTACTTATTTGCGGACTTTCATACTCTGCTAGATGCTAGCCAAGAAGTATCATTCAACAATTGGATAACATTCTGGTGCAAGAAACCTTCAAAGTACGGCCCTGCTCCACCAAGGCAGGAAAAGAAATCTGCTCGCCCTAAATTGACACACAACACTAGAGAGGTTTGCTTAATACACTAAGATGGTCACATGCTGAAAAGAAGGTATTTTTTGAGCTTGGGGTAAACCGCGACAAAAAAGATGATACATATTTGACAGCTTTCTTGTATTGTTGGTTGTGTGCTTTTATTTTTTCAAGTACGAAAGGTGACTTCATTCGCCTTGAGACTTTCAAGATAGCATGCATGATGACGAGTGGGCAGATGGTCGGCCTTGCAATACCGGTAATGGCTAGCATTTATAGTGGACTAAACAAGATATCTTCTTTAACGCAACTCGATCAAATCAAGGTTTGTTTTCCTATTCACTATGTGTATGGTTAGATTGCTCATTATTTCAGGACCCATTATCTATTTTCTAGTGGATTGTCCATTCCCACTATGATTGTATACTCCGTAGAGGGCGGTGCAAAATATTTTGATAAAAATGATGCAAAAAAGTGTATCCATAGTGGGGTAAACGTGGTTTAGACTTCTACCATGCAGGACAAGATGCACCCTTACTTTTATGTGGATAGTGAGAGTGCCCCAACATTAGAGATGAGCTACTTTATGAGTAATTGTTTCAGCTTTCTCACACTTAGATGCAGAAACTCATTTATCATTGAGCCATATAGTCCACACCGCTTCAGTCGATAGTTTGGATTTTATCAGAATATTTTAGGCATCATGAAGAACGACATTTGCACTGCCTCCTTAGAAAAAGTACTAATATTTGGGAGGATTTGCACAATGAGCCGATCATCCTCATAAGCAACTTTTCCTTCAGTTTTGCCTAATATGGGCAAGTTCTTCGGAACCGACTATTAGACTTGGTGAAAAAAGACTCATGGGGATTTTCTTAGTCATCATCTACAGATGTTGATGGACATCTCTGGGTCGACTATCGCCACACATTTGGGGAATTCTGATGAAGCACCTATAAATGAGGCCCTTATCATTGATGTTCCTCCTTCGGATGCCAAGTTGCTAAATCAACATGAAGATGAGAGATCTCACACACCTCCGATGGTATACGAGGGCGAATCCTACTCAAACTACTCATGTCTCTAAAAGGTTGTCCCAAGATGAAAGTGAGAGTAGTAGTAGAGACCGTTGTTGGAAAAAAGTAAAGGTACATTTTGACGATGCAAGGGGTGCTATTTCACCGAAGATTGAAATTCATAATGACATGGATAATCCTTTGAAGACTATATCAGCTCTTGACGAGGAGGTATGGTCAAGACATCTATTTTACCAAGTGTATCTTAATGACTCTTTTTTTATTAATTCTTTTTTTTCTTATGCAGCCGACTAATATTACAGCCTTGTAGCGTGAAGGGTCACATGATAGTGATGAGTCTGTATCTGGTACAGATCTGATGGAACCACCTTCCATATCTAAAATGGGAGAAGGGCCAACTTCTGTTTCTTGTAACAAGGTTAAAGCCACCTTGGATTCTGACATATGTAAGCCTCTATTAGCTGTTATGTCAGTATTTGATGGAAAAAAAGTTGTCCTAGATGATAAAAAAAACTATATCTCCTTTCTTTGGACCGTAACTCAAGGTAAGCTTTCAAAGTGTGATGTTAATTGTGCTTCTTCCCTTAAAGATAAAGTCCAAGTAATCATCGAGGAGATGGATTGTAAGGACGTGGATATTTCCCCATTGAGAAAGTTGTTGCACGACTTTTTTAACCTTGCTACTTCCTATGACTAAGCACGATTGATGCTTCATGGTATGAATAAGAAAGCCACAAGAGAAGAATTATTTTATATAATAGGGGAACGCCTCTCAAATGCCATGATTGAAGAGGACGAGAAGGTTAGAGCAGCATCTTCTATTCGACAATCACTACAAAACATGAAGAGGAAAGATAAAAGAATTGTGTAGAAAGACGCATGCTTTGGAGGGTCTTTTAGCGGAAGCTGAGAATAAAGCCAAGAAAGCAAGGCTAGAGTCTTCTATTGCAACCAAGGAATTCGATGCAAGCTTTGACGCAGACTTATCAAATGGTGTAGATCAGAAGAAAGAGCGTCTGGAAGCTATGCGCAAGACTTAATCAATTACAAGTTACATCTAGATTAGACTTAGGAGATGTTTTCTTTTCTTCAAACTCTTTTGTCGCTTTATTTAGATTTTTATGGAGCAGTTAGATCTATTAGTTGTAATAGAAATCCTCTTTATACTATACTTTTATCTTAATATTCCTTTTGAACTTCAACTTCAAGAATTGATTTTCTTTTTTGATGCGCTTATGTTTTAGTACTAAACTCTGGCTTTCTCTTCAAATTTGTTAACTATTGGCTTCATGTCTTTGTCTCACAATCGGTTTAGACTTGTAACTTCAGTTTGGAAGCCTTAAAAATTAAGGCTTTCGATTTGCAAATTTGGCAATTGCATGATTGGCAGATCTTCGCTTTAAACTGCAAGCTTTGGGTATCCCAAATCCTATTAAAGAACTTCTCTTCCTTTTGATGGTCCAAGACTTAATCGAGATGAATACAAACTTAACTTTCATATGATGGATCAAGAAGGGACATGTATTTTTTGACACTCATGTAACTGAACTCATAATAAAATTTCAAGCGCCTACATACCTTAATAAAGAGGTTCAAGTCACAGCGTAGTTCTGGGGTAAGTGTTTTTGTTGCGTCATAAATTTTGACTAGGTCGCCTTATTCGAGGTTTTCAACCTAGAAAACATTTTTTTTAAATCATTCACAGTTTATACTCTTGCGGGCCAGGAGTGGACATGCAGTTTATACTTATGCTTTAAGGAGTACCATCTTCCTTTAAGGATAGTATTTCTTCAAGAACTTGGCATTGATAGGGCCAATCCTCATGCCATCTGCATCAACAAGCTTATAAGCACCATTTGAATATACTTCTTGTATGACATATGGTCCATCCTATTTTGGGGTGAATTTTCCCCCAGACTTATGAGAAGTAATAATGGGCCTTCTTACTGCAAGGACTTGATCTCCAACTTGGAAGCACCTCAAGCGAACCTTTTTATTAAATGAACGAGATAGTCGGGCTTGATAATATTCAAGATTTTATTGAGCCTTCAACCTCTTCTCATCAAGAGCTTCTAACTCTGCAAGACGCAACTTAGTATTTTCTTTATCCACGAGCCCTTTTTGAATGACTAGTCTCAAAGAAGGTATTTGACGCTCAAGTGGCAGGACTACTTCAACTCCAAAATCAAGTGAGTATGGGGTTGATTGCGTCAGTGTACGGTAAGTTGTCCTATACACCCATAAAACTTCTTCCATTCACTCATGCCAGTCTCGTTTGGATTTGGAGACGCCTTTCTTCAACAAGTTGCATAAAGTTTTATTGAATGCTTCAGCTAGACCATTGGCGGTAGCATGGTACATAGAAGACTTGCGTTGCTTGAAACCAAAAAAATCATAGATTTTGTTCATCAGTTTGTTATCAAATGGCTTTCCATTATCAGTTATTATGTACTGAGGAATTCCAAAGCGGTAGATGATATTCACTCGGATGAAGTTTACAACATTTTCTTTCTTTACTTCCTTGAGAGCAAGAGCTTCAGCCCACTTTGAGAAGTAATCTGTCGTGACCAAGATGTATAAGTATCCACCAGAAGATTTTGGTAGTGGACCAGCAACATCCATTCCCCAAGCATTGAATAGCCAAGATGCTACAGTTGGATGTAGTACCTCTGGAGGTTGATGTATAAAATTTGCATAGAATTGGCAAGTTTTGCATCTTCTAGCATTGTCCAAGCAATCTTTCACCATCGTTGGCCAATAATATCCCATAATTTTAATGTAAAAATGGTGCTTCAGTCTAGAATGATGTGATCTAAAAACTCCTGTGTGCGCTTCTTGCGAAGCTTGAATTGCTTCGTCCTCTCCCAAACACCGTAAGAGTACTCCTTCAAATAATCTTTTGTACAGTGTGTCTTTGTAGTAAAGGAAGTGAGGTACACGACGACGAATGTCAGTCTTTCTCCTTGGATCTTTCGAAAGTATCCCATAACACAAGTAGTTAATGATAGATTGTCGCTAATCTTCCTTTACAGCTTCGGACATGGAGACAAGGTATTCAACCTTACTTTTTACGTCCTCATCCTTATTTAATGGTGGCACTACCCATTCTTGGTGGATAGTAACTTGTGTCTGATTCGAAAGAGTTAGAGTTGAGGCTAAAGTAACTAGGGCATCAGCTTGCTTATTTTATTTCCTTGGCACATACTGGAGGGTTACTTCTCTAAGCCATCCCATCAACTTCTGTGCATAATCATGATATGGTCTTAACTCAGGCTTTCTGACTTCATAGCTTCCTAAAAACTGCTTGATCACCAATTGAGAGTCACCAAGGACTTGTAATTGTAGTTGCTTTATGTCGACAACCATCTCAAGTCCGAGTATTAGCACTTGATATTCAACAACATTATTGGAGAAACGATTCATCAAGGTAAAAGAGTAAAGGATGACCTCTTCTTATGGAGTGACAAATACTATAGCAGCACCAGCACCAGCTCCATCTCGATGTGCAGCACCGTCAAAGTACATCTTCCATGGGGATCTAACTTCAACCACCATTGCATCTTCATCAGAAAGTTCATCGCTCAATTCCCGGTCATCAGGTATTGAGTGATCTACCAAGAAGTCAGCCAATGCTTGTCCTTTTACAACTTTTGGGGAAACGTACACAATCTCAAACTATTGAAATTAAAGGTACCACCTTGCAAGTCGGTCACTGAGGACTGGTTTCAATATTACAAACTTGATGGGATTTGCCTTAGACATAAGACAAACAACATGAGCTTAAAAGTAGTATTTCGTCTTTTAGATTGAGAAAGCCAATGTCAAACATAACTTTTCGATTGGAGAATACTTCAGCTCATTTGGTGTCATCATTCTACTCAGCTAGTAAAGAAAGTTTTATTTTCCTTCACTATTTTCTTGATCCAATAGTGCTTCAACTGACCTTTCTTATGCCGCGATATAGAGTATCAGTGGTTTCCCAGGTATGGGTACCGCAAGAACTGGTGGCTTCATTAAGTATGATTTGATACTCTCAAAGGCATTACTACAAGCTTGGTCCCATTCGAAGAGAGTGTCCTTCTTCATGAGATGGCTAAATAGTTGACATTTTCCAGCCAAGTTTGGGATGAACCTCCTTAAATATGCTAGCCTTCCTTGAAGGCTTTTTAACTCATGAATATTTTGAGGCTCGGGCATCTTCAAAATTGCATCGACCTTGGCTTGATCAATTTTGATTCTTCGGTTTTATACAATAAAGCCAAGAAATTTTTTAAAAGTAACTCTGATGGTACACTTCAATGGATTTATCCTAAGTTGATATCTTTGAAGTAACTTAAACACCATTCTTAGGTTTTTTAAGTGGTCGCCTCTCTTTCTTGACTTCACCACTAGATCATCCACGTAGTATTTAACATTTTTGTGGAGTAGGCCATCAAAGATGTTTTGCATAGCCCTTTGATAAGTGGCGCCAGTATTTTTCAAACCAAAAGGCATCACACTGTAGCAATAAATACCTTTGGGCACACGAAATGCAGTGAGATCTTCATCCTTTGGTGCTATGTGGATTTGGTTGTAGCCGGCTGAACCATCCATAAAGGACATTGCCTCATAACAAGTGGTGGCATAAATCATCAACTCTGGTATAGGGATTGTAAAATCATCCTTACGGCATGCATTATTGAGATCTCAAAAGTTGACATAAACTCGAATTTGGCCATTCTTCTTCTGTACTGGAATAATACTTGAAATCCACATGGGATATTTGACTTCACGAATAAACCCAACTTCAATGAGTTTGTTAGCTTTATTTTCGATCAATGGAACCAACTTTTTCCTAAAGCATCTTTGGGCTTGCTTAACAGGACGAGCACCATTCTTGACTGCCAATTAATGAACTATTACTTTTAGATCTGAGCCAGGCATTTCCGTATAACTCCAAGTGAATACATCCATATATTCTGTGAGTATATCCATATACGTGATTTCTTTCTTAATCTCTAGAAAAACACTCAGGTAAGTTGGACTTGGGTCTTCATCGGTTCCAAGATTAACTTCTTTTAAGGGATTTATTATGGCCTTCACTCCTTATTCAAGTTGAGATGGAGCCTCTCCAGTATCTTTCTCCTCTTGAGGATCATCATTGTTGATGGATATGTGGTGACACCAGAAAGAATCTTTATCAACCTTTATTTGAGATGAGGCCCTATTCTTATTTTGGGCCATAACATGATATGAAAATCTAACACTTTCATCATCTTCCTCATATTCCTTAGTATAAACCACAGTATGATCCTTTTCTTTTAACACCTTGTTGCATGAAACCACCAGTTCCATCTGCTGCCTCATTCTAGAAGGAATTAAACTTTGGAAATCCTTCTGGATCTTAGGTAAGGAATGCATTGTCATACTTTGATGACTTCTCCGACACTTGTTACTTCTCTAATTATTTAGAGGACCTAACCTCTCAAATACAGAAGTTCTTGCGGTTTATTCTCCAATTCAATCAAAGACAGAAGGCCTTTTGTTCGATGCGGTAGACTTTTCTTCTACAGTGATATAGTTACCAATCGCCCTTCTTATTGAGATGCTACTTGGAGATGGCTGTGTGTATCCTAGGCCTTTTCGTGCCTGCCTTATTGTACCTTTCGACAAAATTTTACCCAACCTTGATGGCTCATTAGGATTATATCCAACCTTTATAAATAACTTGTATTCATTTGGATCGAAGCCCTCATTTGTACACTTCGGAGAGAGTGTCATATCTTGTGAGGGATTTTGAGCCACAGCTTCTCTAAGTAGCCTTGAGGATGAATTTATCGCGTTAATCTTTCTAATAGGTAAAGTTAGCCCCTTTAGCATATTATCTTGGGCATCAGATGAGTGATCTTTGTTTTCTTACCTTTGGTACGTAGTGAAGAACAGAAGTTGCCTTTTTTTTTTTATAGGAGTGACGCTTTCTTTATTTAAAGTGGAGAGAGGCTTCTTATTAGAGACTTTTCAACAGTCACGATGACCTTCTTAGATGCAAGATCATCACACTTGGTCTTGGTGACATCATCAACCTTTTTCTCATTTATGACATAGTTCTTCAAGTAGAATTTTGCATCGGTAAAGTGTGATTAACCTTCAGTAAATGGCTTATCATCAACTTCTATCTTTCTTTCCACTCCACCTTTGAGGTACTTCAAGCATTGATAGTAGGAGGACCAGATAATTTTGTTCCCGTGCACCCAAGTCCTACCAAGCAATATATTATATGAAGTTTTGGCATCGATCACATGTATTAATGCATTTGATTGAAAATCATCCATACGAATACCCAACTTGATAGATCCCATGGCCATCTAGCCCCCTTTGTTGAAGCCTTGGATCATTATATATGACTTTCATCTAGTTCGTCAGTAATGATGCCAAGTTCCTTCATCCTTCAGATAGGAAGGATGTTGACTCTGGATCCCTTGTCTATTAAGATTCTATTAATCTTCTTTCCTAGAATTTGACCTACCATGTATAAGGGACAGTTGTGTAGGGCCTCACCAAGCAGAAGATCGTTATTTATGAATGTGATTTTTATATCACATACATGTGTCTCTTGATCAAGAGGTTCAACAAGCGGTTCAGAGGATGAAGGAACTTCTATGGGTATATTTTCACCCTTTGCCCCCTCTTTGGAAGTATTAAAATAAGATGCCTCAAGGTTGACTTAGGAAGTCTTTACATGGAACCAACTTGGTAAGAATTCCTCTAAAATTACTGAACGCCGAGGTTTGTGGTGGTGGAGCTCCATTACCATCGTATTTTTTAGAAGCTCAATCGGCCTTTGTTTTACTAATTTTCTTACCATCCTCCTCATAGTTGGTTGCTCGACCGTCTTCTTTCGTGGACTCGTCTTCTTGCATCTGCGCCTGGTTACTAGAGTCCAACCTTCATCATCGCCTTTACCAACTGAAGACTTGTCATGATCTAATAGATTCTCATTATGCTCTTCAACATATATTTGGATTGGATCGAGTGAGCCAAAAGTGATAGAGATTTGATAAGAAATGGCCATCTCATTATCAATGAAGATCTTCTTTTTATTTGTTAATTGCATGACTTTGTTTTTAAAGACAAAGCACTTTTCCAAAGGGTGATCCACAAGCCTATGATACTTGCAATAATTTGGGTCATTGGTCCTTCCAGCTTCGTCGGGATGCTTCATCTCTGGTAAATCAATGAGTTTATGCTCAAGAAGTTTATCAAAAATCTCAGCTACATTAGAATCAAGGAAAGGGTAATCTTTTTCATGCATCTCCTTTAAAGTTAAATTCTAATTTGGACGTGGTCGAAAAGTAGTCTTCATGCTTTGCTTCTTGCTCACCTTCATGGTGACCTTCACAGGAGACACATCGACATTCATGGATTATTTGTTATCATTTTTAGGGACAAACATACTCCATATTTTGGGTTCTTGCTTATCCTTTCCCTTTCGAGGATCATGGATAGACGCTCCTCCTTTTCTAGTAGAAGATATGCTAAACTCCATGTCATGAGCACGCGTAGCTAACTTTTCAAAGGACTTTAGCTTAATTCCTTACAAGATATAGAGGAGATCCCAATGCATTCCTTGGATGCACATCTCTATGGCAGAAGCTTTGCTGAGTCTATCTTTGCAATTTAGGCTAGCATTTCTCCATCGATTGATGAAATCGATGACTGGCTCATTCTTTCTTTGTCGAGTATTTGTGAGATCTACCATTCTCACTGTATGCCTTGTGCTATAAAATTGATTCAGGAACTCATGTTCTAATTGCTCCCAACTATCGATGGAGTTAGGCTCAAGGTTCGTATCCAATCGAAGGTGTTTCCCTTTAGGGAACGAACAAACCATAAGTTCCAACATTATTACACATCTCAACAAAGTTTGCGACATGTTGTTTCGGATTTTCTTTGACCTCAAATTATTGAAATTTGAGCGGTTGATAATCGAAAGACATTTTAAGGCTATGAATTCTTGCAGTGTAGGTCTTGACATACGCAAGGAAAGACTTGGTGACAACATCATACTTGTCTTTGAGGGTCCCTTCGATGAATTTCTTTAATTGCTCAATTGGGATCGTCCCCTCAGAAGAAACTCATACCTCTTTATTCAGCGGTGTTTGCTTCACAGGATGTTCTGTCTCGTGATCTTCTGAAACTTTTCCCGGTGCATGACTAGATTTTTCGTCTATCAGGACCTCCACCCTATCCACTATCTTATCAATCCTAGCGTCTTGATTCTGAACATATTTGGTCAGGCCTTCAATAGCCTTTGTCAGATTCGCAAGCTGCTCCTTATAGACAAGGCATCAATCACCATTGCAAAATGATCACTAGAGACGTTGGAGAGTAACACGGATTATTGCATAAGTTGATCTTTGAAGTGCTTAGCTTATACGTTATAAGTGGAGATGACACATTTATTGAACGACTATCGCTCTTTGTGTCAGAGTATTTAGAACCAGAGTGCTCAAGTAGAGCAAGAGTCTTCTTAAGAGATTCCGCCACACTGATTCCTCCTTCCAAAGCACTTGCATTGTACTTCATTCCTTTTGGGGTTGAAGATCCAAAAACTGGAGGCGCAGACGACACTGAATGTGTTTGTTGTCCTAACATATTTGCCTTACACCTAGTGACAACTTCCAAAATTCTGAAAGTAACACCAAGGATGCTTTCTACTTCAGCAGAGAACCTTAAATCAGCAGCCTTGGAAGCAGTTGATTGAGAGTTGATCTTTGCGAAAGTCATTTCACCGTTCTTAATCTTCAAAGTTGGAAAAGTTGAGATGAGAGGTAGAGATTGTCCCACTGGGTGTGCCAGAATTTATTGGACAATAAAATTCCCAAGATAAAAAATAATAACCAAGACAAAAAAAATACTGCAATAATCGATTTATTGATTTCAATAAGTGAGTGTTACAATCTCTATGAGTCCTCTGATTTGCCTTTTCAACTATAAATTCAAGGGCTTCGAGCTTGATCTTGAACTTGAAGTTGAAGGATTTGATCTTGACTTGTGCTTGAATCCAAGGGCTTTATAGCTTGTTCTTGAATCTTGCGGTCTTGATCTTGAACTTGAGCTTGATTTGCAGATTTGATGAGCTTGATCTTGACTTGTACTTGAATTCAAGGGCTTTTGAGCTTGTTCTTGAATCTTGAACTCTTGATCTTGAAGCTTGAACTTTTTTATTGAATCTTGAACTCTTGATCTTGAAGCTTGATGAACTAATCTTGAATTCTTGAATTTGTAGAAAAATCTGCTGCTTTGATCCACGAGCTCTCTATTGCTTCTTGCTAGAATTGTTGGTGTTTTTTTGTGAATTATGAGGCCCCAATTTATAGTTGTAGGAAGTAAAGAGTCATGATAAACATGAACTTCCTTTGACCAATCAGATTTAAGTAACATGGTCTTGATAATTATGAACTTCCTTTGGCCAATCAGATTTACGTGACATGACATTTCTTCTCGGTCTTTAATTCACTGCATTATTTTTGACACATGGCATTGTCCCATTGGATCCTTCATTTGACTTGGCATGCTGCGTCATTTGACATGTGGCATCAAATTGGGCCTCTAGCATATGATGACATCTTGGGCTTGCTAAAGTGGGCTCAGTCATTTGTAGCCCAAATTAATATGATGACATCTTGGGCTAATTATTTTTTAACCCAAATTAATGGACTAGCCCAATTAAAAGAATTGGACATTAATTAAACCCACATATGTTTGGATTTAAATAATTGATCCAATTGCATTAATCCACAATATTTATTTGGGACTAATATATTTTAAATTTAATATTATCTAAATTTTGTACGGATTTTAATAAAATTTTATTGCTTACAGTTACTAAAAATAATATTGCATTGCATCTTTTTTAAGAATTGATAGTTTATTTACAAAAATATCTTTTACCTTATTTAGCTTAATTATTTTCCTTCATATTAAACCATACAAAAAAATTGAAAAGTTACTATTTTTTTTTTAACTTTAGTAGTTTTTTTCTTCCTAAAAGTACATGTTAAGAAATTTATGTTAATATTTCTTACACGTGTATGAAGCTTTAATATTTCATGTTAAATTACTTATTTTGTCCTAAATTCTATAAAATGTTGATAATCCCATTCTTTGTTTAAAAAAATTTATTATTAAAAAATTTGAAAAACAATTACTCTCATTATTCATTATTTAGTATCGTATTTGGGAGTCCGACCAGCTATGTTGTATCGAGCCGAGTGTTGGCCAGTTAAGAAATCTCACATCCAAAAGTTAAAGGTGGCGGAGATGAGGATGTTGTGGTGGATGTGTGGTCAGACAAGGAAGGATAGGGTGAGGAATGAGATTATTCAGGAAAAGGTAAAAGTGGCTTCGGTGGAGGACAAGATGCGATAAGTGAAGTTACATTGATTCGGGAACGTGATGAGGAGGGGTTCTTATGCGCTAGTGCAGAGGTGTGAGACACTAACTATAGATGATTTTAGGTGGAGGAGAGGTAGGCCGAAGAAATATTGGAGGGAGGTGATTAGGCATGATATGAAGCAGTTACAGCTTATGGAGGACATGACTCTTGATAAGAAGGTATGGAGGATGTGGATTAGGGTAGAGGGTTAGGGGGTGGGAGGGTGTCGGTAACAGCAGGGGAGTGTTTAGTTTTTGTGTCTGAAGTTTCTTAGTCGTAGGTGTTGAGTGTTGTCTATGGTTTCAGATTTATAGTTTTAGTATTATCTTGTGACTAGTGTTGTTAGTTTATTTTGCATACTATACAAGTTTAAATGCATTTATGTATTGTGTTTGTTATATTGTTATTGATTCTAAGCCAAGGGTCTATCGGAAACAACCTCTCTACTTCACCCAAGGTTGTGGTATAGACTGTGTACACTCTACCCTCCCCAGATACCACTAAGTGGGAATACACTGGGTATGTTGTTGTTGTTGTATTTGGGAGTTAAATTGTACTTTTAAAAAAAATAAATTTTTAAACAATTTTAGCTATATATAAAAAAAAATAAAAAATTATTTAATAATCAAGCATGTACTAAGTTAGAAAGGAATGTCAAGATATTAATTACTTGTCCATAATAAATTTGTTAGGAAAAATGAAAATCTAAAGTAAGATTAATAAACATTTCTACAAAATAGAAAGACAATAAACCCTTTCATCAATTTTGAATTTGGTTGTATAAATAATTTTTATGGTGTCACTATTATTTTTTCATGACTCGTCACTTTTGTAGCATTTAATAAGCTCATATAATTGTTCAAATTTATCAAAATGAGTGAAAATTTGTAGAGTAATTAAAATTTAAATTAGGGATAAAGTGATTAAAAGATTAAATGCAAGGACTATTAAAATCTCACATTCTCTCTTATATATAGTAGTAAAATAAAGTAAATTAATATATATATATATATATATAGATAGATAGATAGAGAGAGAGAGAAGTGATAATCAAAGAATTTGAGGATAATTTTGTCATTTTATAGTTTATTCCAAGGATAAATTGTGTTGGAATTGTTATACCACCATATGTGTGGGATAACTTATCCCGTACTATTTATTAGTCCCGGGATAAGTTATCCCGAATATTGACAATCAAACGGTGCATGAAAATTTTTATTCCGAATTTATATGCTTTAGTACCTCACACCAAACGACCCCTTAGGAATTTTTTTTTATTGGCTTAATACTTAGCCACAATTGGTCCCTTAATTAAATCCGTCAGAATATACATTATTTAGACACTCAAATTAAGTTTTGTTTCAATTGAATATCTTTTAACTCCTAATAAAGTGTTTCTATTAGACGTCTTCAATTCAAAGTTTGAAAGGAAAAAATTATTTGTATATTTATTTGTCTATAAGATGGTTAAAGTTAACTATATAAAATATTATTGGCTCAAGAAGCAACTGAGGAGAGACAAAGAGTAGTAAAGGAAATATAAGTAGCAGTCTCAGGTCAAAGGAAGAATTTCTTCTGATACTACGGCTACTCTTTCAAAATCTCATCTTTTAAATATAGGCATCAACTTAAAGTAGACAATGTTCAGAGGTTCTACGACTTATTAAGACAGATGTATAGTTAAAAGGATAATATATTTTGTATAGTTAACTTAAGTACGTAATAGACGAATGAGAACACGCGAAAAAAAATTAAAATTTTAACCTAGAATGTTTAATTGAAACACTTTATTGGGAGTTGAAATATTAAATCAAAACAATGCTTAGTTCGAGTGTTTAAATGAAATATCCTAACAAGTTTAAGGAATTGGTTATTTGTTTAAGCCTTTAACATTTAGGTCTTAGGAGTTACTTTTTTTTTTAGTTTTTGGTGTTGTTTTCCTGACACGTCTTTAATTTATTTATTTTAATGTTAAATTATCACGTTGAACTCCACCTTGGATACTCTTAACTGAAGAATACACTTGAACTATTAGCTAACATTGGGATATTTTTGTTCGAAAAGTATAATCGAAGAGTAAATGTAGACTATTTCCCAATTCTTTTTCTGTAGAATGCAACAGAGCAGCGAGGCTACTAACATGTTATGGAATTCTAAAATTCGAACTTCGAACCTTTAAGCTAAGCTTTATACGGGTCAGATGCTCACTGTTCAAACAAGTGATTCTGAAAGCTTATAAATAGAGGTGAAATTAGGAATTTCTTCCACGAATGTTAAAAATTTAATATATATCTACATATCACCTTTATACGCAATATGGATTTTAACCTTATGAAATTTGCAATAAAACCAACTGTTTTGATCCTTTAAGGATTTTTACCTTGAATTTTTGGTATTGCATAAACGACCCATTTCTCTCTCGCAAAAGAAAACAAACCCAACATTGCTCTCTTTTAAACAACTTTTCCCTTGTGAGAATTTAGCCCTGCACGAGATTAATTATATGACAGAAAGACACTCAGCCGGTAGAATGAAATCATGAGTATTTGCAGGGGCGGATCTACATTGCTTCCAAGAATTCATCCGAATTCCTTTCGTCGAAAAATTACACTAAATATGTAACGATAAAATTTTTTTGCTATGTATATATATAACGTTGAACCCCCTTGACACAAGTAAAAGACTTGGTTCAGTGGCAAAGGGGGTCCACACTAATACGGAGCCCTCACAGTCGTTGGTTGCGGGTTTGAATTCGCTTAAAGGCTGTCTTTTTTTTAATTTTACTTCAGGAATTAATCTGGAACAAAATTAAGTTTAAAAGTATTATTTTTAATCTAAACGACTTCATTCTGTTTTTTGAAAAAAGGGGACATAATGAATTTTTATTGAAATTCCTAAATTCAAAGTCAAATATTAAAAAATCATATCCACCACTCTCTCTAACACAATTTCTCTCCTACTCTATGCAATTCCCGGCCCGTAGTAGCGGCGAGCGAAATGGGAGCAGCCTAAATCGTGAAAACGGGGTTGTGGGAGAGCAATACAAGCGTCGTGCTGCTAGGCGAAACAACCTGAATGCTGCACCCTAGATGGAGAAAGTCCAGTAGCCGAAAGCATCACTAGCTTACGCTCTGACCCGAGTAGCATGGGGCACGTGGAATTCTGTGTGAATCAGCAAGGACCACCTTGCAAGGTTAAATACTCTTGGGTGACTGATAGCGAAGTAGTACCGTGAGGGAAGGGTGAAAAGAACCTCCATTGGGGAGTGAAATAGAACATGAAACTGTAAGCTCCCAAGCAGTGGGAGGATCCAGGGCTCTGACCACGTGCCTGTTGAAGAATGAGCCAGCGACTCATAAGCAGTAACTTGGTTAAGGGAACCTACCGGAGCCATAGCGAAAGCAAGTCTTCATAGGGCAATTGTCACTGACCAGGATGAAGCTTGGGTGAAACTAAGTGAAGGTCCGAACCCGACAAATAACCTAAGATGAGTTCCAACTTCCGACCTTTAAATCTCCAATTCTCGCCAGTCTTCCCCAATTTCACTCTCTGTTGACTGTTATGGCTTCTTCGGTAATTTTTTAATTTCCATCTTTCTTGATTTTAATTTTTTTGAATCCTACTTTTATATATTTGCTACTTGATTTTTTATTTTTGTTTGTGTAGAAACTTCTTCTTTTTTTCGGCTGATGTAAAAAATGATTGATCTTTTTGAATGATTTGATTTGCTACTTGGTTTTTTATTATTATTTATGTAAAAACTTCTTGTTTTTAGTTGATTTGATTTGGTATAAATAGTGTTGTTTACTTTCTATGTTGATCTATAAGTTCTAACTAAATCCTTACTTTACGACAGTTTCAACGTTCAGTGAAGAAATTTTTTTACTGTAGTACCAAAATCAAATTTAGTTTCTCGTAATGATATTCAATCTAACCAAAAAACAAATGCCAACTATTTAAAAGTAGCATTACCTTCTCAAGAAAATGCTCAAGAATTTGATTTGAGTTCCTTAAAGTTTGATCCGGACGAAACAATTCTAATATTAAAGTATCCTCCCAAGTATCGTGATCTTATTAGAAGAGAATATCTCTTGAATGGTCCTTGCCAACCTCGTCTTCAGCTTCATGAGTATCCTCAAAAGGATATTTCTGGATTAATGTGTTGTTTTAATTATGAATGGTTCGATGATGTGCATCATGATTGGTTAGAGTATAACTTTAGTAAAGATGTGGTCTATTGTTTGTATTGTTATCTTTTTAAAGATAATAACATTCATTAAGGTGGAAGTGAAGTATTTTTAACTATAGGGTTTAGAAGTTGGCATAAGAAGAAGAGTCTTGAGAAGCATATTGGTCTACCGAATAGCGTACACAATCAATCAAAGAAGAAATGTCAAGATTTATTGCGACAAAAATAGTCTATTCAATATGCATTTGATAGGAAATTTAATCAACTTATGCATGGATATTGGATCCGCGGAAATGCTTTGGTTGATGTAGCTAGACTTCTAATAACTCAGGGCTTTGCATTTCGAGGTCATAATGAATCTAAATCATCACTTAGTAGGGAAAACTTTCTTCAAATACTCTCATGGTATGCAAAAAAGTGTGATCAAATTCATTCTTATGTCCTAGAACATGCTCCTCGAAATGATCAAATGACTTCTCCAATGATTTAGAAAGATATTATGAGTGTATGTAAAATAGAAACTGTTAAAGCTATTCTTGATGAATTAAATGGTGAGTACTTTTCTTTACTAGTTGATGAATCTTTTGATGTGTCATGTAATGAGCAAATGGCTATTGTCTTGTGATATGCTGATAGGATGGGATCTGTGATGGAGCGACTTATTGTTATTGTTCGTTTTCAAGATACTAGTACTTTATCTCTAAAAAGAGCAATTGACAATTTACTTGCTCAACATTCCTTGGGTCTATTATATATGCGTGGACAATGTTACGATGGGGCAAGTAATATGCAAGGTGAGATCAATGATCTTAAAATATTAATTAGGCAAGAAAGTAGATCGGCTTATTCTATCCATTGTTTTGCTCATCAACTTTAACTAACTTTTGGAGTCTTTAAAAAGTGTATTAAAGTGGAAAAACTTGTAGTGTTGGTCTCAAATATTTTAAATTTGTTGGGATCTTTTTCTAAATGTATGGATGAATTTTGAGATTCTCAAAAAGAAAAAATTCAAGAGGCATTAGATATGGGTGAAATTACTATTGGTAGGGGCTTGAATCAACAACTTGGTCTTTCAAGAGCTTGTGATACTCGTTGAGGGTCTCATTATTCTTTCCTTTAGCAATTTTATTTTTATGTTTGGTACTATTCTTGATATTCTTGAATCACTTGTTCTTGATGCATGTAATATGGATGAAAGAGCCAAGGCAATGGGACATCATGAAGTTTGTCGAACATTTGAGGTTGCGTTCATATTACATTTGATGGGAGATGTTTTGGCTATCATAAATGAGCTTAACAAATATTTACAAAAAAAGGAGCAAGATGTTACAAATGCCATGCTACTTGTTGAAGTAGCAAAGAGAAGGTTGCAAGTTTTAAGGGATGATGAATGGAATTCTCTTATTGATAATGTATCTCTATTTTGTGACAAACATGATATTTTGATACCTAACTTTGAGGATCTATATGTTAGCTCTTTAAGATCCCGCCGAAGACTTGCCGATTATATAGTTTTACATCATTACCGCATTGAAGTGTTTTGCAATATTATTGATTGGCAACTTCAAAAACTGAATGATCGTTTTGGTGAGGTGATAACTGATTTGCTTCATGAAATTGCTTCTTCGAATTCAGTTAACTTATTTTCAATTTTTGACATTAAAAAAATAATGAGAATAACTGAATTATATCCAGATGATTTTGATGAATTTAATATGGGTATTCTTGAGAATCAACTTGTAAGTTACATTGTTGATGCTCGTGATGTTTATGAAAGATTCTACGATTTGAATGGGCTTTGTGATCTTTCCAAAAGATTAGTTCAGACAAAGAAACATTCAAATTATCTTCTGATATTCTTCTTAGTGAAACTTGTTTTACTTCTACCAGTTGCCACAACATCGTTTTACTTCTACCAGTTGCCACAACATCCGTTGAAAGAGCTTTTCCGACAATGAAGTTTATCAAGAATGACTTGCAGAGTCAAATGAGTGATAGTTTTTTAGTGGTTGCTTGGTCCCTTATTTGGAAAAAGATGTATTTGATAATATTTCTAATGATGCTATTATTAAGACATTTCAAGATATGAAACCTTGTAGAGTACAACTGTAATAATGTATGTAGTTACATTTTCAATATTAAAATTATGTTTTGATTAGCTTCTTCGCGCGTTTTGTTTTGTAAGAATATTCTGATTGCCTCCATTTATAAACACTTGAAGTATACCCTAGAATTTTTCTATCAAGTCTAGCAATAAGAAAATGAGTTTACTTTGTCTCAAATTTGGGTTCTTGCTGCTTCTTTTGATTCAGATCTTAATAGCACTGAAGCTGGATGGCAAGTACTGTTCTTTTCCTTTTTAAATAGGGGTATCTCACCCGACCCCAACTTGTTTGGGACTGGACATTTTTTGTTGTTTTTGTAGTGGTCTCTTAGTCGATCCTAACTTATTTGAGATTAGGCATATTTGTTGTTGTTGTAGACCTATAGTGGTATCTCACCGACCTCAACTTGTTTGAAACTACAGATATTTGTTGTTTTTGTAGTGGTCTCCCAGCTGAACCCAATTCATTTGGGACTAGGCATATTTTTTCTTGTAGTAGTGGTATCTCACCGATGATGCGAACCATGGAAGCCGATAAGTATGCAAAATCTGCTTCTCCTTTTTGATGCAGCTGCTGAAGAACTATAGTTCATTATTAAAAAATAAGACGAAATACTCGTACGAAATAAATGATCCATGTACACCATAGTATTGAGCGAATGTATATGTTTTTTATTTTGTATTTTTGAGTGCTGAAGAACTATAGTTCATTATTAAAAAATAAGTCGAAATACTCGTACGAAATAAATGATCCATGTACACCATAGTATTGAGCGAATGTATATGTTTTTTATATTGTATTTTTGAGTAATAAAGACTGCTGGTCTGACGCTTCCTTTTCCCTGAATGGCTTTGCTTTCTTCTTTCATTTTAGGACTCCAGAATTCAGATTCTCTTGATAAATGTTTAGATACTTTATTTTCTTCTGCTAGTCTATTTCTTGATATGTTGAAGTTGAGTCTATGGGTTTTAATACTAGTATTCCTACAAAACTTGATAGTTGATCCCTGCATTGAGAAGTTAAATTCGACAGATATCATCCTCTGTTTAGTGATTCAACACTTATTATATTTCAGAAAATCTAGTTATTTCAGGAATATACGGGTAAAATTACATAGATACATAGACTTAATGATAGTCAGTTGAACATTCTTCATTGAAAAAAAACTTACACGGTGTATATATACATAGAAAATAATACTGCATATATATAGGTTGGGGACGGGGAGGTATCATCACAGGAAGTGGCAAAGCAACGTGAGTTGAGTGGAAATTTAGGAAGTGAGTCAGATAGCAAAGTCAAGAAGAAGAAGCAACTATCAGATACAAAGACCAAGGATCTTAGTGGAAATGATATCTTTGGCCCTCCTGAAGAAGTTCCTCCTAGATCCTGGCTATTGTGCGCTTCTTGTAGTCAAAAAAAAGCAAAGACATGGGTGAACCGACTCTACGAACTCTACGCACATCTGTTAGGATTTCTAATCCTACTGGTGGGCAAATCAGTATCTTGTATAGTGATGAACTTGTTGTCAAGACAACAAAGAAAATACATAACCAGAGTCCAGAAGTTTAACAGAATTGACAGACTGACATTCTCAAGGGAGATATTCCTCCTGGATCCGCGGAGAAGACACTGAGCAGTGCTAGGCTGAAAGAAATGGGTGGTAATGATATATCTTTTGATGGAAAAATTGAATATCCACTTTGGCGGTTTGCTCAAACCACCTAGTGGTAATGATATATCCACTTTGGCGGTGTGCGCAAACCACCTGGTGGAGAAAGCACTATCAGATTGGTGTAATCTCATCAAACGGATCTCATGTTGACCTGTTATGCACACATTGCTGATGCTTTCTTAGTTGGGACTTCATGGGATTTAGGACTGAGGAATGTAAAATTTGATTTGTCAATACTCTAACTTGCTACAAAGCGCAGAGTAGTTAGCCATTGAGCCTTTCATTGTTGAACTGTTGAAGGAGCATATTAGAGAGTAAATTCTCGCATATATATAGGTCAAAAATTATTTTTTATATATATTTCAAAATCTTGAATGCCCTTAGTGAAATTCTTGATTTGCGCCATTGTTAACAGGTAGTTGATGGTTCAAATAACTTAAGAGCTCCTCAAGACCTTGGGACCTTGGTTCAAATATCTTACCCAACCTGCTTAGTTGTGGATACTATTAGCGATTTAGTGTGCTTACTTGTTTTGCTTGAACTCCCTTTATGGAAATCCTACCTCTGCCATCGCCTGAAACCCCTTTTATGAAAATCCTGCCTCCGCCGCTGAGTATTTGATAGGAAAACTTATATTTATATACATAAATGTATCCTTCGGCCATCGAGTTTATTGGTATAACCTAAGTATACAAAATACATATATTATCAGTCATGTTGTGTATACATGTATATTATATGCATAGCGTACGTATATTATATGTTGATATAAAGCAAACACTACACATACACGACGTGTATATATATATATATATATATATATATATATATATATATATATATTGTGAAGTAAATGGTTGACTGGCATCGACCTGCAATTTCCCCTATGCTCCTCCCAAGTTTTTGGATTTGATGGTGGTAGAATGAGTACCAGCTGAGCCATGGGCCAAAACGATTAGAAAAAAAAACATAAACAGACACCTTAACTCATATTTATATAAATCTTCATCCATACAAATTAATTACAAAAATTCAATTAATTATGTATCTTTTTGGATGTATCAAGAGCTTCAAGAGCTAATTATGTATCTCGATAGATCCATAAATCAAAAAATGTAACAAGAGTTAATTATGTATTTTTACAAAGGAAAAAATGTATTTCATTGGATGTATTATGTATCTCAACAGATTCAAAATCGGAAAAAATGTATTGAGCTGTTTATTTATCTTTACAAAGAAAAAATATATATTTTCATTGAATATATCAGGGGCTAATTACATATCTCGACAAAGCCAAATTCAAAATTTTCAGTAATTATTTCCTGTAGGGATTTATGTTGTTTGCCCAAACGATGATTGCAGAGTCTCTTCATCTGATAAGAGATGAGGATGGAAATACCACACAAACCATTTATTATCCTAACTGATAACTGAGGTTAAACATTCTAAAGCTATTTTGGATGGCCAACTTGACATCGGACACTTGGAACAAAACAGCAAATAATCAAACTGAGAAAGGAAAGCGAAAAATACGTCAATGAACTTCCTAAAGCGGAACACAGATGCCACCTACTACGAAGAAGTTCTTGTTCTATGCACTAGCATGGGCACTGGCCACAACAGAAAAAATTATCATATATAATGTAAAATATAGAAGATAATATCAGTAAATATGTCAGCCTCAGTTCTCCTGCCATTTTTTCATGGGGAGCTGACTGGAAAGATTATGCCTAAACCTTTTACAACGATGGGACAAGGGCGCTATACACAAACACGTTTACCTATTTGATTGAAATATTACAAGAACTTAGCTATTTTCGTATACCCTAAACTGTATAGTTTCCTAGCTTCAATCTAACTGCAACGTATTACATTCATAATTCATTAATTATTTGCCTCTATGCCCATCCATGAACGTTTTCACAACATTGGAATACATTATCATAGTCACAATTGTTGTGTATATTCATTTGATTCGCCTTCCTCCTCATCAATCTTAATTGAACGGAGCTGCCACTTGCCTTCGCCATCAATCAACCGTAATTCCAGAGAATGGAAAGGTATTAAAGCAGGGCGCTGAGGAAAAATATAGCAAGAAAAAGGTTGGATAAGATCTGGGTTGATGGCCAAAAGAAATACAGATGACAATATGAGACATGATTGCAAACCTGTGAGGATGTAACAACAGTAATGCCAGCATCCTTAGCAAGCCTATAAAGGTGCTCTTCAACATCAACACTAGTGGCACTGCAAATAGAAGAGCAAATAAAAGGGTCGGGTATATGAGGCCATAGAAAAGATTCCGTAAAATTGGAAGAGACTGAGATATGAGCTCATTTACTTACTTTGTACATTCGTCAAGAATTCCAAACCGTGGCTTGTGAAAAAATAAACGTGCCTTGTAGGAATGCCAAAACAGTTAGCAGCAAAGAACCAAAATATGAATATTACATTTATGAACAAAGTTGTCGATCAAGAAGCAATCAGCACTTTTTGAGCTCACCATTCCTAATCGTTGTTGTTCTCCAAGAGATAGGATGTCCTCCCAGTTCTGGTTGGCATCCCAGCCACCTTCTCTTTCTAAAAGGTAGACTAATTTAACATTCTCGAGAATTGATTGCAGATGAGAATCCAAAATGTTAGAAGGCCCTAGAGGTCTTAGACCTGATATTCAAAAGATAAGTTACTGAGAAGACAATTATTTGGCATCAAAAAGCATAACTGCCAAATTAATGACTACTGGAACACCAGCAAAAGCCATAAAACAGACATCATAAAAGATTTACCAAATATTGAAACTCTTACTGGAACTTGAATATGTTTACAGAAATTTGTGTTTTTTGTCTCACTCACCGTTCTGCTGCTCAACTCTTTATTATTTGCATTATCTATAAAGCAGAGACGCCAGATATATGACCTGATACCAGAAGCTTACATCAATGTAATTATGATTTCTGACTCTGTTAAACATGAGTTGAATGCCATTATTTGATATTCTGGTAATTCTGTTTTGAACTTTTTGTTTCTGGACTTGTGCCTTCGGACTTGGAACTCTTAAAAAGACAACAGAATGACAGATATAACAAACTTTGCAGCCCAATTCAATGGATTTGGAGTTTAAGAATAACATTAAGTCCCAGTATCAAAATGCATGACCTAGTAAAGAGGATCATACTACCACTTAATCGAAACCCCAAAAAGCAGAAGGCAAAGGATCCACCTTATGCATGGTTTAGCATGTTTACATTGACCATCTTATGTCATGTTATATTTAGCTTTGGAAATTTCTCTAATGATTATGCAGCTTATGACTAACCGAGCAAAAAATGAAAAGGTAATGTAGGCTAAAATTGATGAAATATTGTTTTATAATGATCTGCAAATTTGACTACATATAAGATTGAATTTATGGTGCCATTCCCATAAATCTCAAAGTTATCATGTCTCAGATTGACTCTATAGAAATAATGGTGTCTTGTGCTCGTGCTACATAGGGTGTAACGATATAAGATTTTTTTTTAACGATATAAGATTTGTTCGTCATATGAGTATTATATATTTGGCACGAAGGTCTGTGAGGATCAATAATTAGTTTAATTTTCAATTAGACTTTACTCTCTTTTCTTAAGAGTTGCTTACTTCTTTCGTAGCACACCACATGTTCTTTCTTTTGATAAGGTAACATGTAGCTCACCACATGTTCTTCCCAGGCAGATTTTTCAAACAATGTCATGAAGAGGAACACATACACAAAAATGAACAAGAAGCTTGGATGGTTCAGAACAATCTCCATTTCTGAAGGTTTTTTATACATGATAATGTAACCTGTAAGCAACACTTGCCAAGCATAGTTTCTCCAACTGCTAAAGGAAAGCTAGGTATGAAATCTGTATCTTCAGATTTTCCTCTTTAAAGAAACAACTTTATATCCCTTCGGTAGGCTTACTATAAATTTGTATTCAGAAGCCTGGAATAGCCCTCGGCAGTTGGCTTTTCATTTTTAAAATATAAAATAGCTAATATCAGCAGTTCAAAGAAAAACTCCATTTCAATTAAATTACTGTATCACCCTTCATTAATCCAAATATGAGAAAAGACATCTTTTTCCCCCTAAACTTGTCCGCTCAACTTACTTTAGCACTTACACTAAACTTTCGTTTATTTACCCCCTTAACATCTTTAAAGTGATTATATACACCCCTAATGTTGACGTGGAATTTTTTTAAAAAAAAAAGGAAAAAAAAGCGCGTTTTTTTAATTTAAAAACTGATATAGTCACACTTTTTATTTTAATATACATTAAAAAAAAAGACATCCTTCTTCTTCAATGCCCCCACCCCCCTCATGGCAACCCCCCCCACCCCCACCCCCACTCTTTTCTTCTCCAATTGATCAAGAACAACAATACCCATTTTCTTTAAATCATCCATTCCTCCATTAATAATCTCGTCCATTTTCTTCAACCATTAATTTCTCCATTAATAACCTCACCCATTTTCTTCAACCATTAATTCCCCCATTAACAACCTCACTCATTTTCTTCAACCATTAATTTCCCCATTAATAATCTCACACACATTCTCCATCAACACTTTCAAGATGGTAATTAATCGGACACGATGTAATGATTAAGATGTAATAATTCAACATTCTTATACCAAAAAAAGAAAAAAATCACCCTTCAGCTGAAAGCTTTGAAAAAAAATGGAGCTTTTTTTTTTTGGCTTTGCTTTTTCTGATTTTGGAAACTATAATTAACAAACTATGTGATTGTTCTGAGATCATCATAGCGATTATGTTGTTTCAAACTAAGTTGCTCGAACTCTCCAAAAATGTTGCCGCACCTGTGTCGGATCCTTCAGCAATACACTATTTTTGGAGAATCCGACACGCACCCGTAGACATTTTTTAAGAGTCCGAGCAACTTAGGTTTCAAAACCAAATCTTCAGCTCTCACAATCAAAGTTATGTTTGCAATTTATCCACTATGTTTGCTCTGGTTCAAGACTATGGAAGAAGAAGAGCCACCTGTCTTCTTCAAAATAATGGAGTTTTTCTTTTTTGACTTTGCTTTTTTTTTTTTATTTTTAAAAAAAGATTGAGATTCAATTGGAAAACATAGGGGGGTGGGGGGGGGGGGGGGGGGCTGGAAGAGGAGAAAACGTAGAGAAGGAGGGGTGGGCGGGTGGGGTTGGGGTGTGTGAAGAAGAAAGAAAATGGGGATGGGGGTGCCTTTTTTATTTAATATATATAAATATATATATATATATATTTATATAAATAAAATAGTACATACATATTTTTTATTTTAAAAAAAAAAAGAAAATATAAAATAATGTGTGGGGGATTAATTTTTTTTTTAGAAAAATTTAATTTCTTACGTGGCAATGACGTGGCTCCGACGTGGAATTGCCGTGGCGTTGATGTGTAGGCGAGTGTAACACACTCTCCGTTGTGAGAGTGGTATTCAGTTTTGAGGGGTGAATAATACACTTTAAAGATGTTAAGTAGTTTAAGTGCTAAAGTAAGTTGAGCGGACAAGTACAGGAGAAAATCATGTCTTTTCTCTCCAAATATCACACACAACCGGTGCCCCTTAGAAAGCTTCATTTCCCAAGAATGGCGTATGATTTTTAGCTACTACATCTCAAGTACAAATTATAACAGAATGCAAGCAAGCCAGCTCATTAAAGAAACTGACAAATATACTATAGCCATAAAATTACCTTCTCGCAAAGAAGCCAGTACCCTTTTCTCAGCTACTTCATGTGAGAGAGGATATATGATTTGATCCCGTAGAGTTCCTAAGCACGTATATGGTCGTTGGGGTACATAGAAGATGCCACTGCCTAACGCTGAATTAAGCGGCTGGCATGGTTTAACTAGTTTTCCACTCACAACTGGCCATAGACCACGAAGGACTCTGAAGATTGAACTCTTTCCACTTCCATTAGGGCCTTCAGGAAGAAGTAATTAGCAAATAAATATCACTATATATTAAAGCATAAGTAGAGATCATCTGGCAACTAACCAGTTAAAAGAAGATTTTTCCCCTTCACTATATCACATGTTAGCTTCCTAGCCAAGGTGTTTTGTCCTGGTGTAATGATGTCCACTTTAGAGAAAGAAATTACATCCTCAGAGGATGGGGATGAAATAACACCTTCAGGTACTTCTGCAATGTATACAAGAAGCATCAGGTTCATATAATGATACTAACACCTGCAGACTAGTATCAGAAGAATCCAGCCAAAAGTAATTTGATAAAGAAAGATCACTATGTTAAGATATGTTAGAACTTAATGGTTTTTGGGCATTTTTCACCACTGGTGGATATCGGGAATTTCGTCGGAAACAAAGTTTAGCTTCAGCTATTTGATTTCGCTATTCCAACATACCCAGTGCAATCCCACAAGTGGGGTCTGGGTGATGTATATGCAGACCTTGCATGGGTGATGTATACGCAGACCTTGCACATACCTTGTGAAGGTAGAGAGGGTTGCTGCCAATATTATAGCTCAATGTCAGCCTACTTTGTACCAAATTTCCCATATAGATAAGCAGAAATTCCCAACAATTTCTGGTAAAATATGGAGTTCTAACCATTCAAAATTTAAATTTGAGCCCTGTTCCTTTGGGTGCGACATGAAATAATTACATATGCACACTTGTTCCCTCTAATTTGTTTGGCAATGCTAGTGATTATCCTCAACAATGTTATACATTTTATACTCAAGAATCAAGAAGAAAAGATAATTAGATGGTGTTGATAGAGAGATCATAGATTAGATGGTGTTGATAGAGAGATCATAGAAGAACTGGGAAACATGAAGTTGTCAAAAGAAAAAGAAAAGAAAGATGATAAAATGTTCAAACAAATAATCATGACTGGTAACGGTTATGATTTACTGGAGATAAACTATATATTCCTGGTGTGGCTAGAAAGAGCTCTTTTAACTATAAGAGATGATTCACACAGAATCCAAGTTATGTAGTCTAGCCAACTATGTACACCACATTGTCAAGAGCACCAGGAAAAATTGGCCGGTCATTCATTAGAATAACCTAGTTGTAGCATCTTTAGAGCACATTTTCATCCCAAGAATTCATCAGCCAAAACTAAGTGATTTCTGCATATCCACTAGCATTGACCATCTAATAAGCTTTTAACAAAAGAAACAACTTCACATTACATTTATCTATCTTCAATTTCTTTACCAATTCCATGCTCGCCTCTCCTTCACACACACAGCGTGACATCTACAATACTATTGCAATGGACAAACCAGTCTATCAACTCAAAAGGTTTACAGCATAAAGTTTGGAGCTTAAGTGCTGCACAAATTTCATTGAAGGTGGCGGAAATGAGAATGTTGTGTTGAATGTGTGGACTTACTAGAGGGGATAGAGTTAGGAATGAGATTATCCAGGAGAAGGTGAGAGTGGCTTCAGTGGAGGACAAGTGCAGGAAGGGAGGCTGAGATGATTTGGGCATGTGATGGGAGGAGGGGCATGGATGCCCCAGTTCGTAGGTGTTGTTAAGTATCCACATTGGAAAAGGGATGGGTAATTGGTTTCCTTATATGGACTTGGGCAATCCCCCCATGAGTTAGCTTTAAAGGTTGAGTTAGGTCCAAGATCCATTCTTTACATGGAATCAGAGCAAGGATCAGAGCAAGGCCCATCCCAAATCTGTGTTCACCGATGTTGGGCCCCCATATTATATTGTCCGCACTCCAGTTAACGAGGCCTGGGCGTGCGGGGGAGTGTTAAGTATCCATATCGGAAAAGGGATGGGTAATTGGTTTCCTTATATGGATTTGGGCAATCCTCCCCTCATGAGCTAGCTTTTGAGGTTGAGTTAGGCCCAAGATCCATTCTTTACAGGTGTGAGAGGCTAGCTTTGGATAGTTTTAGGGAGGGTGGTGTAGGCTGAAGAAATACTGGAGGGAGGTGATTAGGCATGACATGAGCAGTTACAGCTTACTGAGAACATGACCCTAGATAGGAAGATGTGGAGGTCGCGGATAAGGGTATAAGACTAGGTGTGTGGGTGAGTCGTAGCAAGTAGTTAGGAGAGCTTTTGTGTAACCGGATTAGTAATCCTAGGACTGTGTCCATAGGTAGGAGTAGCTAGTCGGGGAGTTTGGGTGTGGTGATTGTCTTTGGTCTGTGAGTGTATGTTTACTACTATGTGGGTGTCTTATTTCTTATTTCTTATTGCCCTTATTTCCCCTATTTCTATTTTTGTTACTTCTTATTTCTTATCTTTGTTATGCCATCCATCCTGTTTAATTGTTCCAATACAACCTTATTTACTATTCTTTATCTTGAACCGGGGGTCTATCGGAAACAGCCTCTGTACTTCTTCGGAGGTAGCGGTATGAACTGCGTACATTTTACCCTCCCCAGACCCTACTTTGTGGGAATACACTGAGTTTGTTGTTTTTATATATAACAAGAGAAGAGCATTTGATATTTGAAAGTGACAGAAACAAGAGAACCAAAAGATAAATCACACCCACCATATTGAGCAGCATCTAGAAACTCTTCCAGCTCAAAAATTCTATTGATACCACCAGAGAGCTCAACAAATTTCTTGTGGAGCTCAAGAATGTCACCAAAAGCTAAAAAGCTTTGAGACACAACAGATGCTAGAAATCGCAGTGCATGAGCAAGTTCACCTAAGAGATGGTAGAAAAGAATTACTAATTTTTTACAAAAATAATAACAGCATGAAAAATAAAATACACAAATTCATAGTTGGTTGGGCATCACCTTGAGTTGAAGTCAAAGCCCGATCGCCCTTGTGCTCCATAGCATACATCAGGCTCAATCCCCAAGTAACATTATGAGGAAGCTGCTTCGTGATGAACTCATCTATTATGCCAAATAACCATTTCTTCTTAAGAAGCAAAGAAGAGTGATGAAGAAGTTCTTTAAACCTTGCTTCAACCATCTGCCATGCATAACATGTATCAGTAGTGTGCTAGAGATAACTGGATAAACAAAAAGACAGTAAAGAACATAACTAAAGCAAGAAATCTTATACGAATCCTTACCATTATGAGCTAAAGAGAAATATTTTGAAATCGTCCATTGTGAAAGTCTTTGGTACCAAATTGTTACAATTTCTTGCAAAGGATCGAGACACAGGACGATTAACAGGAAAATCTAAATCAATTGCCTTTGACTTCCCCTTGCTTTTTTTAGAATTTCTAGAATGACCTATTTTGTATAATGATATTCGATATATAAATTCATCTTGTTAAAAAGGAGGTTGAAACCTTAGAGTTTGGTGGGAGAGAACTCTGATCTCTTGATTCTGGTTGAAATTCTGCATATGTTTTATTCCAAAAATGTCTCCTTAAATAGGAGTCTTTATTACAGCAAATAGGAAGCCTAATCCTTATGAAACTAGGAAACACAAAATCCTATTCTAGACTAATAACGATAACTAGCATTAATCCTATTTTAGAATAATAAATAAAGCTATAAGTAATAAAATTAATCTCTTAATTTAACTGTCCTTCCTACAAGCATATGTCTTGCACACAAACGCATCCACAATAGATATCCCTTACTTCTCATGTTGCCTCAACAAAAGAAATCCCTTCTGAGTTTGTCCTGTCTTTGTACAACTCATGTCGGGATAAAGTCAACATGTTAGTAGGAATAGCATCCAGGACTAGATTGATTAGGGTAAGCCTACGCCCCCCCACCCCACCCCACCCCCCGCTTCCTACTAGATAAATACTGTGCTTTTCATCTAGCCAACTTCTCACATTTTTCCAAAACAAATTCTATATTTCTTAGGACTTTGATTGATTTTTCTCCTAGTGGCATTCCCAGGTAGACAGAAATTAGAGCTCCCACGTCATCTCCTAGAACAGATGTCAGTAGCCGCCCCAAATTGGGAACAAGATTTATAGTATATAGGTGGCTTTTTCCCCAATTGACGTGAAGACCTAAAACACCTTCAAATAGCACCAAAATGACCCTAAGAGATTTTAGTTGTTCATCATCTGCATCACAGAAGATTAGTGTTTCCCCAATTGATGTGAACACCTGAAATACCTTCAAATAGCACCAAAATATCCCTAAGACATTTTAGTTGCTCTTTATCTGCATCATAGAAGATTAGTGTATCATCTGCATATTGGAGATGTGTCACCTCCAACACTCCTCTCATTATTTCTGGACACCTTAAAGCTTTGTATAATCCACCCTTTTATTTTGGTTGTCTTGATCATGATGATCCTCCGTGGCTGGAATGAAGAGGAAAAGAGAAAGAGGGTCCCCTTGTCTGATTCCTCTCTGAGCTTCAAAGAAACCTTCAGGAGCACTACCAATTAGAACAGAGAACTTCACAAAAGAGGCACAGAAGATGATGATCCATCTGATCCATTTTCCCCCAAATCCTAATTTCCCTCATTGGTTATTCCAGTGAACAACCCAATATTCTCGAAAGTTGCACCAATTCTTCGAAAGTTGCACCAATCTCTCCACCTCCCAATAATTCAAATGTCTCCTATATAGGAGATTCCATCCTTGAGATACCCAATGCTCATCAATTGTAGCATTCTGGATAGAGCAAATGGGAAATAGGTCAGGGAAACATTCTTCTAGTAAGTCATATTTATCCTGAAATCACTCCAAAATGAAATCTTGGAACCATTGCCCACTCTAAGACATGAGTCTTCCTTCAGCGTTTGGCCCCGTGATCACCGAAGGGATATGAAACCGAGACATCACAAAAGTAGGATGAATCAAGGATAGAATTGATTAGGAAGGCTGCCCCCTAAAGAGAGAGATTGTGCTTTCCCTTTTGCTAGTTTATTCTGTATTCTCTATGATACCATCTCATTCCCATTAACTTATGCTTATGTCCTAAAGGCATTCCAAGGGAAACAGTTGGCATGTCTCCACCTTACATCCCAAGATGTCGGCCAAAATCTGAATATGTGGAACTTCCTTTATGGGGAATAAGCTGCTCTTTCTCGTTGACACTTAAAACCACAGGAAGCTTCAAAAACAGTTAACATCAATCTGATGTACCTGATCTGGTCACCTCAGGCTCACAAAAGAAAATTGTGTCATCAGGTCACCTCAGGCTCACAAAAGATAATTGTGTCATCAGGATACAGTAAGTGACAAATTTCCATATTCACCCCCTCCCTGTTGCTCAATCTGAAGCCTGTCACCCATCTATTATGGAGTGCAACTCTCATCATACTATTGAATCCCTCCATAGCTAGGATGAACAAAAAGGGGATAGAGGATCCCCCTTTCTAAATGTAAACAGCTCACGGTTCTCCATTTACAAGTAGTAGAAATCTGACAGTTTTGATACAAAAACTGATCTACTTCACCCATTTTTCCTCAAATCTCATCTGTCTAAGAATGTTTGGCAGGAATTCTGGTTTACATACCATATGCCTTTTCTAGATCTAGTTTGCACATGATGCCAGGAGCTTCTCCTCTAAATCAAGAATCCACACATTCATTAGCAATAAGGCAAGCATCCATCAATCTTCCTTTAATGAAGGTCATTTGATCTTTGTTAACCAAACTATTAACTACTCTTTTCAATCTTTATGTCAAAATCGTTGATACGATCTTGTACATTCCTGTTATCAAACCTATAGGTCTCAAATCCCTAAGATTTGATGTCCCCGCCGTCTTTGGGATGAGTGCCACAAATGTGGCATTGAAGCTCCTTTCAAAAACATGCTGATAATGGAAATACGGCAAGGACTTAAGAGTATCTTCCTTCAACACATCCCAAAAAGCTTGGAAAAGCTTATAGGAAGACCATCTTGATCAGGTGCCTTGTCAGAGGCACAAAATCTGATGCACTAAAGTATTTCCTATTCAAACCGCCTCTCCAACCATTGCTGATCCTCATTAGAAATGCTAGCATCTCCCAATAGCTGAAGTTCAGGCATCCACTCCTCAGTCTCCTTATAAAATTGTTAATAATAGTAGAGAATTAAGTATTACCAATGTAATCCTTACACATAACATCTAAGCCCCATTTTTGGGCCAACAATTTTTTTTAAAGGACATCAAGCTCTTGATGTGATCTGTAGCAATTGACACAAAGAGATGATAACAGTTTAAAGCTGCCCAGCTTATTTACCCACTTTGTTTTCCGAATACGAAGCATAAAACGGGAACACAATTTACTATACCAGCAAATTTCTAGGATGCCGCATGGGAAAACGATCACCTCAATGTATATGCATGTATACAGTTATCAGACAAACGCACCTATATATCTTATTTCTGAAAGGTATCACTGCAGATAAAAGTAGTGTTGCTAAAACATATTACTACCTCTTTTTCACGAGCACCGCCTCCAAAGAAAGCAACAGATTCAGCATGTGTTCGCAACCTTTCATGCATGAACCTGACAACAGATACTCAGATGTAACAGTAGCCTATCCAAACACAATAAGATAAGCAGTAACTAAAGCATAAGGTAACCTGAAAGTTCCTTCAAGCTGTTGTTCTCGACTTGCCAGGTCACCAAAGTCAGGAGTAACACATCTCAGGAAACCCAGACCTAATAGCATGTAAGCATATAATATAGCAACTCCCCTCCGGCCAGTTAGCAGTTTCATTCTCCATGTGAACCTGCATTTCAGTAGTACATCTATAAAACCAGTTAGAATACTAGCTTAACAGCCACAGCAGAAACTTACCATAGAATGTCAACGGTCGGCTTCACCATTCCAGTTACCAGACTAGACAAGTCAGCAGTTAGCTTCTCCAGATCTTGAGTTAATCTCTGATCCGCATCCAAGTTGACAGCCGACATGTTAAATACCTACAATCCATCTCTTCAATGTTAAATTTGCAAGATATTTGAACACTACATCAGACTTCTACGGAAAAGTGAAGGAACTACAGCATTAGTTATCCTTTAATCAAGGTCGACGAACAAGGGATTTGAGAACAAAGAAGTTGTCCTACTATTCCAACCTAAGTTACTCGGACTCTTCACTTTCGGTGCCGAACCCATGTTGACAAGACATGGGTGTGGGTGTAGGATCCGTACCAGATCTGGTCACAACCGATTTTGGGTACTTTGACCAAAATCGACTGAAAAGTCCAGATAGAATTGAGAAATTCTATAATCAAACAAAAGCTAAGGTAAAATTGAAAAAAATGGAATATCTTGTATATAGAAATTTCTACGTTATTGTTTTTCCTTTTATCTCCTTTCAAGATTTTCTTCTTGAACAATATTTTCTCCTCAAGTTTTCCTCATAATATCTCATAATTTATATTTCGGAAAAGGGCCTAAAATGTCCTTCAACTATCTAAAATGGCGCAAAAACGCCCTCTGTCTACCTATTGGGCCTAAAATGCGCTTTTCACCTACCTATTGGATCTAAAATGCCCTTTCCGTCTACCTATTGGGCTATTTTTCCCTTTTAGTTAGACAAATTACATGGAAAGACCATCCTTAAAACTTAATTATATAAATAATGGTATTTTTTCAACATTATAAAAATAATTTTTTTTTTTTTACATATATAGCCATTTTAAAAAATCAGAAAAGATAATTATACTTCCTAATTTAATGATATAACTAATTATCAATTCATCTTAATTTAAGAGATATTTTTCAATCTTCAAATTAAAAGTGGAAAAGATAATCCCTGCTTTCAAATCTCTCTCTTATATTCAAAATTCAAATATTTTTAAATAAACTAAGTATTCCATTATTTGCTCGTGTATGTTTCGTTTTGTTTTCATGTATGTTAATCATCTAGTACTATTTCATTATCGTATATTTTTAATTCTAATGTAATGGGTTAACCATAATTATTTATGGATAAATATTTATGAAATAAAAATCATTATGTTGGAAGTACATATATACCATGTATTTTTGTTGTATACAACAACAACAACAAGAAGCCTAATGTATTCCCACAGCGTGGGGTCTGGTCTGTTGTATAAATATAATTTATGTCAAACTCAGATTATTATTATATTTTTGATATAATTTATGGGATGAATATTCATGGTATATCTCATTATATCGGAAGTACTTTTCTTGCTAAAAAATTATTTATTAAATATAAATATATATATCCAGTATTAGATGGTATAAACGTTTTATATCTAAAATGTACCATGTATGTTTATGGTATAAATATAATTTGTATGGTAAAAAAAAAATTTGTATGTATAAATATACCATATAAATATAATTGTACAATATAAATATACCATGAATTTTTATGGTATAAATATACCATATATTTTTATGGAGGCATCGTGAAAGCAGACAATAAAAATGAAAAACATAAAATTTTGATATAGTATATAAAAATGCCTTTTCATGTAATTTGCCTAAATAAAAGGGAAAAATAGCCCCAATAGGTAGACGGAAAGGGCATTTTATGCCCAATAGATAGACAAGAAGGGCATTTTAGACCCAATAGGTAGACGGGGGATATTTACACCATTTCACATAGTTGAAGGGCATTTTAGGCCCTTTTCCGTTTATATTTTATAACTCTATTTTTACATATTTAAATTATTTTTCGCCGAACCCCCGCACCCGTATCCATCTCTAGATACATATCCCTGAATCTTTAAATTGAGACCGCGAAGGATCCGACCTCTAGATCCGTACCCGTATCGGACACCTGCATCCGAGTCCAAGCAACTTAGATTCCAACAACAAACGGAAGAGGGCCAAAAGCTTTTGTCCATGTTGAATTTTCAACAGACAAATTGGATTTCAAAATACATTTTTCAGATTAATTCATAAACATAAAGAAAATCTAGACCTTTCATAAGGTAGAAAATTTCATGGAGTTTATAATTCTTTTTCATTTCCATAAAAAAATTAAGAAACCTAGTAATAAAAATACTTTGGTCAACACCCCATTTGACCTCTGAAAGTGAAATTTAGGCCAGAATTTAAAACACAGAGTGCATAAAAACTAATCTATTTGTTTGATCAAGCTAGTGCTCGGAAATACAACACGACCAAAATATTCAAATGGTTAAAACTTTCACAATCTCAGGGGTGAGCATGGGATTTACTGAACAGTACATCTAAAAATCCTCTTATGAGTGAGACAGAGTGATAGATATTCAAGTATCAGTGTAACTTGACAGAACTGAAAAGGATTTTTAGTAAATATTCATCTTGTTGAATATATAGGTACCTTATAATATGCGTTATTTCTTAAGTAGTTCTTTAACAAGTGTTTGGTCAGACGAATCCTCCATCCAAGTGCCAATGTATGCGTCAAGTACCTGTGTGAGGGCAGGAAGAAATTTTTATTGATCTCAGAAAGGAAGGACAAAGGTCAACAAAGAACACACAATTAAAATGTCAATATGAAATACAAGAGTCTAACAAGACAAGATTCATTAGCAGATAATAAACCATAACCGCACTAAATGAAATGATAGAACACAGTTTGCCCACCCAATAAGCAGCCTGTTAGACGCTGTTACCATGGTTTATAAGCGTAGGAAGAAGGGTGGTGAAAATAAAGCTTAAATGTATCTGTTTTATTTATTAATTATTCTATGTATGTAATTCTAGTAGTTTCTACCAGTTAACTAGCAGTTACCTAGCAATTTAGGCAGTTGTTTTGTGATATATTGTACTAGGAAGAAAGAAATACTATGAGACTATTCCGTAGGATTTTCTAGCAGATTAGGAGGTTAAGGTTCCTCGAAATACCTTGGTTGTTGAAGTATTCTCTATTTGCTATTTGTAAAACTCGTTCTACTTGTTGGTGACCGTAAATAATAGTTGAAGTGTTGTTTCTACTTTTGCATTGTTCCTGGAAGTCTACAAATTTCTTTTAAGGAGATTTCAGGATTCCTAACAATTTTGGTATCAAAGCCTTTATAGTTTCAACCAGAATGGAAGGGAAGATTGAAGGATTAGAGAAGAAAATGAGCAAAGTACAAGATGAGATTGGTTCAGTACGTGATTACATGGAGCAGTTACGCGACTGGACGCAGAAAAAAGATGAACATGACACTGAAATTCTTTAACATATGAAAGGAAAATCAAAGTTTCAAGCAGATCCAATTAAAGACACAGATGTGATGGCAGAAAACAGCAACAATCGCAGAACCGATGAATTCCAGAAAAGTTCAGCCACAATTTCATGAAGAAACACGTCCTAAAAGAATGGTACTGCCCTTACTCTCTGGTGACAACCCATATGTGTGGCTTAACAGAGCAGAGCGATATTTTCATTTCAATGGCATTAATGAAAAATTGGAGGTTGCTGCTGTTTGCTTTGAAGGTAGAGCCCTAAACTGGTTCCAATGGTGGGAGACAAGAACACCAATTTTCACATGGGATGTGTTTCGAGTAGCCGTACTCCAACGATTCACTCCATCAAAATTAGAAAACTTATATGAGGTGTTGATAGGATTGCAACTAATTGAAAGTGTGGCCAAAAACGGAGAAGATTTTGAATTACTTTCAGCACATTGAAAGAGCCGATGATGCGGTTTTGATGGGGATTTTATAAATGGACTGAGAGGAGAGATCAAGGCAGAATTGTGGGTTAGCAAGTTAGGAACTCTAACCCAAATTATGGGTCAAAGCCAGCGTATTGAAGAAAAGAATTGGGCTCTCAATCAAGCCCACTTGCCTAGACATATGTCTATGACACTTCCTAGGGGTTTGACGCATTTTCAACTGATTGACAATAGCCGAACGGAAAGTGTTACTAGTCCACATGTGCGTGTAGCCACAATCCCTTATCATTTTGCCCGTACAACAGTTACAACAGTACCACGACATTTTCAAGAGCAGAAGCGAGGAGAAATCATGCAGCAAGGACCTGAAAATTCTACAAGACGTGGAGGATCACACAAAAGGCTATCTGATGTAGAGTATAAGGATTGTTTTCGCTAAGATGAAAAATATGACCCCAATCATCGGTGCAATTCAAAACAATTAAATTTGCTTATTGTTGCGGCAGAGGATAACGAAGATGGAGATATAGAAGAGCATTCAGAGGAAATAATAAATGCAGGCATGGATCAATTAAGTGTTCAAGAACAGCCAGAGTGTCAAAAGTTAATGGAATTGTTTTTGTACTATATTGCATGATTTACCACAAAGAAGTCTTTGAAGGCATGGGGAACAATATTGAGGAAGAAGGTTATTTTGTCGGATAATGGAGCATCAACTAATTTTATCTCTCGCACAGTGACTGAAGCATTAGAGTTAAAGAAAACAAAAACTAAGTCATTTGTGGTGGAAGAAGGAAATGGACAGCAGGTAGGTAAAGAGTAAGGGTAGCTGCAAAGAAGTAGAACTGTGGATTGATAAACTAAGCATAACACAAGATTATTTCCTTTTTTATTTGGGAAGTGTCGATGTGGTGACTGGAAACCTTAGGAGATATTCAAGCTAATTTCAAGACATTGACGCTGAAATTTGAAATAAGAGCACAAACACAAGTTGTTCAAGGAGATCCCTCATTGTCTAGATCAGTGGCATCACTCAGAACTCTATTTAAAGCCTTGCAAAAAGATGGAGAAGGGTTTTATGTTGATGTGGATGAGTTAACAACAAAGGAAGACCAAGAGAATTTAGATTTGCAGCAATTACTACAAGAATTTGGAAGTTTATTTGAGGAACTAAATGGGTTGCCACCTAGTAAAAGTCATGATCATGCTATCTTACTTAACAAGGGACCTAATCCATCCAATATTCGTCTATATCATTACTCTCATTACCAGAAAAATAAGATTGAGTAAATTATCCAAGAAATTCTTGTAGCCGAAATCATTCAACCAAGCACGAGTCCTTTCTCTAGTCCAGTGTTGCTAGTTCACGAAAAAAATGGCAGCTGGCGAGTTTGTGTGGATTATCGGGCCCTTAATAAGATTATTGTTACTAATAAATTTCCAATTCCAGCAATACTGGATGAACTTGAGGGTGCCACTATATTTTCGAAATTGGATCTAAGATCGGGATACCATCAAATTCGGGTTTGCAAGGAGGACGTAGCAAAGACAGTTTTTCGTACACATGAAGGCCATCATGAGTTTTTGGTTATGCCATTTAGATTGTCTAATGCTCCATCTACTTTTCAAGCACTGATGAATGAGATATTCCGGCGTTACTTATATAAGTTTGTATTTTTTATTTTTTTTTATGACATATTAGTTTGTAGTGAAAATTTGCCTACTCACTTGGAACATGCGGGAGGTGCTACAAATTTTGAAACTCCATAACTTGGTTGTCAATTGGAAAAAAAGTCCGTTTGGACAACAACTGGAGTATTTGGGACATATTATTTGAGCAAGTGGAGTCTCAGCGGATCCAGCCAAAATAGCAAGCATGTTTAACTGGCCAAGTCCCAAAGATGTTAAAGGTTTGCGGGTGTTCTTGGGACTCACTAGTTAGTATAGGAAGTTTGTTCATGATTATGGGAAAACAGCCCGGCCACTTACACAATTGCTCAAGAAAGATGCTTTTCATTGGGCTAAATAAACTCAACTACCAAATTTTAACAAAGTGTTTGAGGATGAGACAGATGCTTCGGGATTAGGGATTGGAGTTGCCCTAATGCAAGAAGGACATCCCATCACTTTTCTTAGTCAAGGACTTTCTATTCAAGCTCAATCTATATCAGTATATAAGAGGGAGTTTATGGCCATCAGTTTTGTTGTAAAAAAGTGGCGTCATTACCTGAGTTTTTATCTGTTAAGTTAATCACCATTCACCATTTTGATTCATTGCAAAAAGATCAACAACCATTAGAGTAATGTTGCCTCGTGTCTCCAATGAATACAAAACAACTTATCTAAAATTTTGGGATCCATTAATTGTTTGTGTCCATCTCATTACACATGAATTTCTACTTGCCACATGGCTGTTTGAACAACAAAACAGTGAAAATAGGAGTACTCCCTTACTCCTCGGTTTATTTTTATAATTTACTTTCTCCGTTCCATATTAGTTGATTGTTTTATTAAAAATAACTATTTTATATTAATTGTTCATAATACTAACTCAAGAAAGCATGGATTAAATTTTTATATTATCCTTGTAGTTAATTCATTCTGAAAGTATTCATATTTGTTTATAAAGGTTTCAAGAAATTTTTTATGGTGTGAATTCGTAAAAGAAAAACTTAACAAAATATACTATACTTAAAAAACTTTTACCATTTATACCTGTATAATTTTAATATATGCATAATCTTACTATCTAATAAGAGGGAAAGGCCAAAGAACCAGGCAACTCTTCGTCAACAGGCCTGCTTCATCAGCTACTTGTTCCATGATTTTACTATATCATCTCTAATTAATTATTATAAGTTATTTATGTATTAAAAAATTAATAATATTTAATAAAAAAATAAATTATATATTTTTATTTTTTAATAAATAATATATATATAATTTTACAAAGATTCATTAATTTGATAAATTAATAATAGTAATAACTAACTCTTCTTTGAGACAATTCACTACAAACATGAGTCTATTTTTGTAAAATTTAAAATTATAGATTTTTATTTTTGAAAAATTTAAACTTATGGACCAATGTTTATATTAAAGAATAGAAATCATAACATGTAATTTCGTGTCAACATTATGATGAGATCTTGAGATTTTGGTAGTCCTCTCAAGGACTCTTTTGATATTTTAAATTTTTCGTGAAATGAAATTATTACGCATGACAATTAATAGTATTTTTTAATTACATATTTTCATTTTCATACTAATTCTTTTTGTTAAAATTATTTCATTTTGATTTTTATGATTGTTTTTTCTTGCCATTTGTTAGATGATTATTTAATTAAACCTTCCTTCATTTTAAATCAACAATCACTTTAACTCGAAAAATATTCAAGCTAACTTTTAATACAAAATAAAAATTTGTAATGATTTTGAACTACAACCTCATACATAATTATTTTTGATATATTTAGTTCTCAAAATATATAATTAAATAGGACGAATAAAGTACTCTTGTAAGGGCATGAAAAAAATAAACATGATGAATTAATGGATCTATTTCTGCGGTTTAATTATCATTTAATATCCTTATAGATTATTTTTTAGTTAATTTATATAAAGGCTCTAAATTAAGGTTATAATTATTATAGTACAAACTTGAAATCATTAATTTTGTGTTAGATGATTCTATCGATGAAAAAAAATATTTTTAAAAAACTATTGTCGCAAAATTATGAGCGAAGTTAAAACTCAATAAATATCAAAATACATTTATTTTTAGCTATAACTAAGAAATTACTTACTAGCAAATTTATAAAAAAATCAATATTTCTTCTATCTAAGATCTTCATCGAAGCGTAATTATTAAATATTTTAAATCATGTCATTATATAAGATATCAAGTTACTTATAGTCTTTTAATATATTCTAATTCTCTGGTAATACTTTCTTCTTTACAAATAATATTTTATTTAAAATTATTCAATTATGTGATTTAAATATTTAATAAGTATGAAAACGTTTTAACGACTTGTTTAACATATCATTAGATTATACTGATTATAATACAAATAATAATTTTAAATTAAAATTACTTTTTATACTGAGGTTGGGCCCGGGCTTAGCACGGGCCTCGTAAAACTAGTTTCATTATACGAACTATGGCAGAGTAGTAGCAAAAATGGGTTACCAAGATGGGATTTGATTTTGAGATTCAATATTGCCCCGGATGTGAAAATAAGGCAGCTGATGCGTTGTCCCGCCAATTTCATTTCATGGTTTTTTCTATTCTACACAGCAGTGCCTTCGATGATCTTTCCACAGAAATTCAATAGGATGATCAACTCCGTCAATTAACACAAGATTTGCTTCAAAATAAGAAATGGTTGCTTGTTTTTCAAAAGTCCGCTGGTGATTCCTCGTTCATTGTTATACAATCTCATGCTCGTTAGGGAATTTCACTCCTCGCCTATAGAAGGGCACTCAGGTTTTTTCCGCACATACAAACGCATTTCACAAGTGTTGTATTAGAATGGAATCAAAAGGGATGTACAGAACTTTGTGGCTAGTTGTGAAGTTTGCAAGTGGAACTAGTATGAAACCCTTAGTCACGCTGGCTTGCTGCAGTCATTACCTATTCCTACTCAAGTTTGGAATGATATTGCTATGGATTTCAACAGCGGATTACCAAAAGCAATAGGACATGATGCTATACTTGTAGTGGTGGACCGTTTCACTAGATATAGTCATTTTCTCCTCTTATCTCATCCATATATCGCAAAGAGTGTCACTAAGCTATTTGTTCGTGAGGTTGTACGTTTGCATGGTCCCATCTGATCGAGATCGGGTTTTTGTCAGCCAATTTTATAAAGAATTATTCAAGTTGTCTGAACTAGCCTCAAATTGAGCTCCGGTTATCACCCTCAAAAGGTCAAACTGAAGTTGTCAACTGCTCATTGGAGACTTATTTACGTTGTTTTGCAAGAGCACATCCAAAACAATGTCCAAGATAGATTCCTTGGGCTGAATTTTGGTTCAATACCACATACCATGGTTCCACCAAGATGACCCCTTTTAGAGATTTATATGGGCGAGATACTCCCTCCTTGTTGCGGTTCACTAATGAGATTTCTGCTGTTGAAGAGGTCAACCATAAGCTTCTGGCTCGCAACACAATTTTAGATGAACTCAAAGCTAATCTGACGCATGCTCAAAGCTCAAAAGAAAGTTTATGCTGATGCTAAGAGTCGTGCAGTTGTGTCTCAACCTGGTGATTTGGTTTATCTTCGCATGCAACCTGTCAAGCTTCGCTCACTTGCTAAAAAGGTTAATCAGAAGTTAAGTCCTCCTTACTATGGGCCATACACTATCTTGAATACAATTGAAGAAGTTGCTTATCGCCTTGATTTACCCCCTCATTCACGGATGCATCCCATATTTCATGTTTCTTGGTTAAAGCGTGCAATAAAGGATTCTACTCGAGTTCAGCAGCTCCCTCCTTTCTTATCTGAAGAACTTGAAATGTAAGTGCAACCTGAAGGTGTAGTAGACTGTCGTACACTCTTGAATGGCTCCCAAGAGGTGTTGATTAAATGGAAGGACTTACTGATAACACCGAGGAATCCTATGAAGTCATTGATGCACAGTTTCCTCATTTTCACCTTGAGGACAAGGTGAAACTCATAGGGGTGGGGGTATTGTTAAGACCACCTGTTACTAGGGTCTATAAGCGCGGGAAGAAGGGTGAAAATAAAGCTTCAATGTATCTGTTTTATTTATTAATTATTCTATGTATGTAATTCTAGTAGTTTCTAGCAGTTACCTAGCAGTTTAGGCAATTGTTTTGTGATATATTGCACTAGGAAGAAAGAAACAGTATCAGATTATTCTGTGGGATTTTCTGGCAGATTAGGAGGTTTAAGTTCCTCGAAATACCTTGGTTGTTGAAGTATTCTCTATTTGCTATTTGTAAAACTCGTTCTACTTGTTCGTGACAGTAAATAATAGTTGAAGTGTCGTTTCTACTTTTCATTGTTTCTGGAAGTCTACAGATTTCTTGTAAGGGGATTTCAGGATTCCTAGCACAGCCAAAGCAGCAACCCGTGAAACTTAAACCTACTCAACCACAAAATTTCTTTTAGAGGGCCCTATCATACCTAAATATATATCAGATATCCAACCTTCCAGAATCCTGAATTAGCAGACAGAACTTTCTGTCAATGGCTATGGTGGTAATGTGGTATCAAGTTGTCCACAACTATTACCTCAAGAAGAAAAAGCTCCAGTTTAATAATGTTGGAAAGAAACCCAGCCGAATTGCCTCTAAAATTACCGTTTTTTTTCTAAATAAGATCACTAAATGTATAAAATCGTCAAAGATATGTCTCTACCTACATACCATAGAACAAAAAGTAGACATAGGTTACTATAGCATTTGAACCTAGGAGTGTAGTTTAGACCAGGAACGTTCTCTCTCTCCTCCACTAACGCTCTCTCTCTCCTCCACTAACGCTCTCTCTCTCCTCCACTAAAGTTAACGTTCACCTAACGGTCGTCGGTCGTCTTCTCCGACCGAGTAGCCAGCGCCGGCGCCGGCAAAGGTAAGTTACCCTCTTTGCCTTCCTCCCTTGAGCTCTATCTCTCTCTCTCTCCCTCTCTCTCCACAGCTCTTCCGAGCTACCCCTCTCTCTCCCTCCCCCTTCTTTGCTTTTTAGTGGCGGATATCACCGGCGGGATTAGGATCGGCTCCGGCGGAGGTCACCAAAACACAGATCCGGTAAAGCACAGTAGACGCTCCAGCGACGGCAACATCCGGCGACAGCTTTCCGGCAACGCTGTTTTCACCAACCAATTCCGACAACAAAATTGACGGTATCATAAGCACGCAGGATCACCCCAGTGACATCTAAACTTTGATATTTAGATATTTGCACTAGTTAATATCTTTACCGTTTCATTTGAACTGTTTTGTTTCCTGTGAGTATACTTGTGACTGCCTACTGTTTCCCTATTGCTTTCATACTGCTTTTCTGTTTTCATGCTTTCCTATTGTTGCCCTATTTTGTTGTCTTTCAGTCTATTGGTTTGAGGCTCTGTTTGGACTTGGTTTCAGTTCTTAAGTGGTGGCTGTAGGGGTTGATGGTGAAATAGGGTCATGTCTGAGGGGTAAAGAGCGGAGGGTAGGGGTAAGTATGTGGTCTAGGTCGAGTGTTAAGGCTGGTGCGGTGAGGGGTGGTAGAGGGAGGCGAGAGGCGAGAGTAGATAGGTTGAGAGTAGGGTCTTGGAATATAGGGACCCTTCGGGGTAAGTCAATAGAATTGGTGAAGATTCTTAAGAGGAGGAAGATTAATATTGCTTAAGCCAGGAGACCAAGTGGGTAAGGTCTAAGGCTAGGGATGTGGATGGTTACAAGCTTTGGTACTCTGGAAGCGAGAGGCGTAGGAATGGAGTTGGCATCTTGGTAGATGAAAAGCTTAGAGGGCAGGTAGTGGAGGTTAAGAGAATTAGTGATAAGCTGATGACTATTAAGTTGGTCTTAGGGGGGTTTACCCTGAACGTATGTAGTGTGTATGCGCCGCAGGTGGGCTTGGAGAGGGAGGAGAAAATGCATTTTTGGGAGGTTTTGGATGAGGTGGTGAGAGGCATGCCTAGCTCATAGAAGATCGTTGTAGCAGGGGATTTCAACGGGCACATCGGGCGTTACCGGGAGGTTTTGGTGATGTGCATGGTGGTTTTGGTTTTGGGGTGAGAAATAAAGAGGGACCTACTCTGTTGGATTTTGCGAGGTCCTTTGTGCTAGTGGTGGTGAATTCGAGCTTTCCGAAGAAGGACGATCACCTGATCACCTTTCGAAACGCGATAGCCAAGACCCAAATTGACTTTTTGCTGCTTAGGAAAGGGGATAGGGTGTTGTGTAAGGACTGTAAGGTCTTTCCGAGTGAGAATCTTTCGACCCAGCATACGCTCTTGGCGATGGACTTAGATATTAGGAAGAATAAGAAGAATAGGGATGCAGAGGGTAGACCGAGAATTAAGTAGGGAAGCTTGACGTCGGTGAATGCACGGGAGATAGGGGAGAAGTTGGCGGGCATGGAGGTGTGGGAGGGTAGGGGAGACGTAGATGGTATGTGGGATAGGGCGGATAGGTGCATCAAGGAGACTGTTACTGAGGTGTTGGGTGTGTCTAGGGGCAAGGCCGGTCACCATCGGGGGGATTGGTGGTGGAATGAAGAAGTTAAGAAGAAAGTAGAGACTAAGAAGGGGGCGTATGCTAAGTTGGTTGAGAGTAAAGATGAAGAAGAGAAACGGGTAAATAGGGAGGAGTACAAGTTAGCGAGGAGGGGGGCTAAGCTAGCAGTTACGGCTGCTAAGACGGCGGCGTTTGAGAGCTTGTATGCGGGGTTAGAGGAGAAAGGAGGGGAAAAGAGGTGGTTTAGGCTGGCTAAGGCTAGGGATAGGAAGAGTCGTGACCTCGATCAGGTTAAGTGCATTAAGGAGGAGGATGGTACAGTGTTGTGGAGGATGTTCACATTAAGAAAAGTTGGCATTCATATTTTCATAGGCTTTTGAATGATGAAGAGGATAGAGTTATGGTGTTAGGGGAGCTGGAGCAATTAGAAGAGCGTCGTGATCTCAGTTATTGTAGACATTTTAAGATGGAGGAGGTCAAAGAGGCTGTTCGCATGTTCACAGGATGCGAAGGGGTAGGGCGACGGGGCCTGATGAGATCCCTGTAGATTTTTGAAAGTTTGCTGGAGAGAATGGTTTAAGGTAGTTGATTGATTTGTTTAACGGCATTTTCAAGTCGGCGAAAATGCCAGACGCATGAAGATGGAGCACTATGATCCCTCTGTATAAGAATAAGGGTGACATTCAATGCTGCAACAATTATGGGGTATTAAGTTATTGAGTCACACTATGAAAATTTGGGAGAGAGTGGTCGAGTTGAGGTTGAGGAGGATAGTCTCTATTTCGGAGAATCAGTTTGGATTTATGCCCGGGCGCTCGACGACGGAGGCAATTCACCTGGTTCGGAGACTGGTGGAACAGTACAGGGAAAGAAAGAAGGATCTGCACATGATGTTTATCGACTTGGAGAAGGCATACAAAAAAATCCCTAGGGAAGTTCTTTGGAGATGCCTGGAGGTGAGTGGGGTCCCAGTGGCGTATATCAGAGCAATCAAGGATATGTATGATGGAGCTAAGACCTGGGTGAGGACGGCGGGTGGTAATTCTGAACATTTCCCTGCCCTAACAGGGTTACATCAGGGATTTACTCTTAGCCCGTTTTTGTTTGCTTTGGTGATGGATGTGTTGACGCAGCGTATTCAAGGCGAGGTACCCTGGTGTATGCTTTTTGCAGATGATGTGGTTTTGATTGATGAGACTCGGGGGGTTGTGAATGATAAATTAGAACTGTGGAGAGAGACCCTTGAGTTTAAAGGGCTCAGGTTAAGTAGGAGCAAGACCGAGTATTTGGAATGTAAGTTTGATGGCTCGAGGGAGGGGGATGACGTGGTAGTAAGGCTGGAGTCTCAGGTGGTGTGTAAGAGGGATAGTTTCAAGTATCTTGGGTCCATGATTCAGGGGAATGGTGAGATTGACGAGGATGTCTCTCACCGTATCGGGGTGGGATGGATGAAGTGGAAGCTCACCTCGGGGGTGTTTCTGATAAGAAGGTGCCGCCCAAGCTTAAAGGCAAATTTTACAGGGCGGCAGTCCGCCGGCCATGTTGTATGGAGCAGAGTGTTGGCCAGTCAAGAACTCTCACATTCAGAAATAAATTGAAGGTGGCGGAAATGCGGATGTTGCGTTGGATATGTGGGCTTACTAGGGTGATAGAGTTCGAAATGAGACTATCCGAGAAAAGATTGGAGTGGCTTCGGTAGAGGACAAGATGCGGGAGGTTCGTTTGAGATGGTTCGAATACGTGATAAGGAGGGGTACGGAGGCACCGGTTCGTAGGTGTGAGAGGTTTGCTTTGGATGGTTTCAGATAGGGCAGGGGTAGGCCGAAGAAGTACTGGAGAGAGGTGATTAGGCGAGACATGGAGCAGTTACGGCTTATTGAGGACATGACCCTAGATAGGAAGATCTGGAGGACGCGTATTAGGATGGAAGGCTAGTGCCATTTTGGGTAGGTAGGGTAGGGCATTACTTGGTGGGGGTAGTATTCTTATTATGATTTCTTGTTGCTTGTAGTATTACGATTGTTCACTAGCCTTTGCTTCCTCTTTCCCTGTATGTGGCGTCTCTATGTTTTGTCTTGTTCCAGGTTTTTTGGCATGACTTTGATTACTATTCCTTGTCTTGAGCCGGGGGTCTATCGGAAACCGCCTTGCTACTTCCCCGGGAGGAGTGGTATGGACTGCGTACATCTTACCCTCCCCAGACCTCACTATGTGGGAATACACTGGGTTTGTTGTTGTTGTTGTAGTGTAGTTTAGACCAAAATATACTCTGTTTGAACCTCATAACTAGTGTCTACATGTTCTTTTTGTGCAATCATTCATCAAATGAACATTGAAAGTTAATCCTACAGGCTGAAAAAGCATATGTTGTAATCCTTTAGAACAAAATTGGCTGTCCACGTAACCGATATATATATATCCAAGATAACTTTCCTCTGTGTGTCGCTTCGAAGGGAGGGGGCCCCATTAGCGCTTTGTAATAACTGAATTGTGATTTTTCTGGTCAGGGAGGAGAAACCAATTTACCTAAGTAAGACTTAGTCTCTATATTCCAGGTATATATTATTTTAAATTTAGCAGATGCTAAGCATGTTTTAAAGTAAGGAAAGACATGCACTCTTTCCAGATATAAATTCACCTGAGAGACGGTGCAATAAAGGAGGATGCAGCACTCTGAAGGACACTAATAACAATCAAACGTAGGAATGCCGCCTTATCTTGCTCCAGGACAAATTTCACAGTTGTTCCTACGTAAGCAGATGTTTTGGTTATAAATGGTACAATAAAATCCCTCATTCCAGATGAAGAAGAATAACATTTAAAAGAAGAGAGAAGCAGTACCATTTAGAGAGGCAATGCGATCAGAAACCCACGTTCTGGACACCACAAGTAAAGCGACCGTGAGAAACTGTGCCCCCTGTTTATCTAGCAGTGTGGGTACCTAAAACAAGCACTAGAGCTATATGAACCAAGCGGAAAAGATGGCTCACAATAATCTTAACTCCCTCCACAGATCCTCATCCAGAACAAAACGATGATCTGCTTTACATGTTACTGCCAAAAGCTCCTTGTTTTCACAAAACCAAACAATGGCTATTCCTAACTTTCAAGATTCAATTTTGTTCAAAAACCTATCTCAACTTTAGGACCCAGTCAAGAGTACATATAGTAACAATTTTTTTTTAATAAGCGTGGTGCCCGGGTCAGCTTGCGCACGCCTCGACTAATTCCACGGGATACCTCCCACCAGCAACAGGTACTAGTACCTCTGTCCACCAAGGCTAGAACTGATGGGAAGAAATCACCTAGTGTTTTGTCTCTGCTGGGATTTGAACATGTTATATCAAGACAGAATATATATCTATGTACCGACCGCTAGGTAAGATTGTTTTTCAGTTCAAACCCCCATTTTCAACCATACAATTTCTTTTCCCCAATGCTTTTTAAGTCTAAACCAGTAAATGTTACATGTAAATCACATTAAATAAGATATGTTGTCTTTAAAGTACATAGAATTTCCTTTGTTTCAATTTTACAAACAAAGAAAAAGAACGCAACCACTATGAGAGGAAATTGGAAAATAACCAACTAGAGGGACCAAGTTTGATGGCATAGCAATACAACACTCACAAGAACTTTAGACATGGCAGCAATTCTCAGGGGAAGTATCCTTGGAACACTCTTAAGATGTGGAAAGACATGCAAGGGGGAATCATCAGCTTCAGATGGAGATGCCGATATCAATTCCGAAAAATACAATTCAGCCTCCGACTTAGAGAATTCTGTGCCCTGTGGATGATGCCAAAGAGAAAAGTTAGTTGGAGCAAGAGAAGACGTCTCTGAGAAGAAGTGTGAGCAGCATGAGTATCCAAACCTTTTTTGCATTTGCAAATGCACGCTGCACAGTCATTGCATCACCTTGACGATCCGTCTCATTATACTGGTTCTTGTTGAACTCTGAGTCGGTGAGACTGGGAGCCTCTGCCCTGGAAATTTTGTTGCACAGCAACTAATAAATATCTGCATTTGCAGAGTGTGCGGAACAGTTAGTTACTTTAGCTTTGTACCTCTTATAGTGAACCCTCCAGCCTCCTTCACCATCCAAGGACAAGACGACATCATGAAATGCAACCAACGCAGGGCGGTGAGAAATAGTGATACATGATGTTCCCATCGCTCTTACTTTTGAACAAAAACGTTCCTCCATATCGGTTGTCACAGCACTCGTACATTCATCCAGAATGGCAAATTTTGGTTTATGGTAGAAAAGTCTAGCCATCCCCAATCTTTGCTGCTCTCCCAGAGATAATTCTTCACCCCAGTTTACCTCCTTTTCAGGAGGATAGCGATCCAGAAGATACTCAAGATTAACCTAGTTTGACGATGTACAATTTTAACGTGTTAAAAAAATTGAATGACATTATAAATTCCAAGGCTTAAATACATGATAGACTGGTCATAGGTAAAGATGAAAATTTCAAGAATAAATTATAGGAACTTACATTTTTAAGAAGTTCACCCATGCCACCTCGTGTGAGCGGCTCAACCTCTTGATCAGCAGTCAAAGGATATATAATCTGGTCACGTAGTGTTCCAATAGCTGTATATGGACGTTGGGGCACATAAAAGATCTCTTTATTCAGATCAGAACCAATTCCAGGTTTTACAATATCGCCAGAAACAAGTGGCCAAAGACCTCCCAGGACTCGAAAAAGTGAGCTTTTGCCGCTACCATTTGGACCTTCAAAATGAACCAGTGAGAATTATATTAGATGTACCCCTCAACAACAACAACATACCCAGTGTCTTCCCACCAAGTGGGGTCTGGGAAGCATAAAATGTATGCAGTCTATACCACTACCTCAGATGAAGTAGAGAGGTTTCCGATAGACCCCCGGTTCAGGACAGATAACATTATATGTACCCCTATATCTAAAAAAATTATAGTGAAGAACCAGTCAATATTTTGCTCACTGTGCTATAATTGCACTTGAATAACTAAGGAGACATTCGGATGGTTTCAAATAATTAATTCAAGCATAAAATCTCGTATACGATAATAGAGTGTAGTTGAATGCGTAAGGGAAAATAATTGATGCATAACTAATAAAACATTTCTTTGACAGTATTAAATATCACCTGCATTAAGTTAAAACTATGTAAAATTTTATGCAAAGAATAGAATATGTGTATTAGCTATGGGGGAATTGAACTATTTAAAGAAGAGAACGCCTTTTGAAAGTAAGTAAAAAGTATGCATAACAATTTCCTCACTGTTAATCACCTCATAACAACTACTACATTATTAATCCTTGCATAAACCATCCATGCATTATAATCCCCACATAACTAGTATACGAACCAACGAAACCTAGAAGTTTGTTTACCGTGTTCCAACATGACAATTAAGTATCTGTATCCTGATATTTATGCCTAAGAATAGGATTAAATGTGCTTGTAATTATTTAGTTTTCCTATTTAGGAGTTTGTAAACTTTAATTGATCCCCTAAACTTGAGCGCATATTCAAGCATAATATTCCACAAAAAAAAAATCTTTTTCTTCTTTTCTTCAATAGCATATAAAGTAGCTATAGAATATAGTGTTTCCAATAAGAAAACTAAAATACATCTCAAAGAAAGAAATAATATTTGTGGCAAACCCGCAGGAACAGTGCTCAACACTACTCAACACTACTGTTAGAATGTGAGTAGAAATAGAAATAGTATACAAAATCCTAATCCTACTTTGAAAAGGATTGTATTGTAGTGTCTATAAATAGGGTGTCAATATAATTATGTAGACAACAATTCAATAATATTTTTCTCCTTATTTCTCACATGGTATCAGAGCGTTGGTGAGAAACTAAAATGAAAACTCAGTCACCGTGCGTCAATTCCGGTGATTGATTTATCTCATTTTTTTATTTTGTGGGTTGTGTGAAAAATACAACACCACCAAGAGGATTGGGAAGCTCAGGCGACAAAAACCCAACCAAACCGCCAGAAAAATATCAGCCACGCGCCCACACGCGTCTGCCAGAGTTCTGAAATTCCGGCGAGATCTGTATTACGCGCCGGTGCGTGAGCCAATTTCTGGTCAAATTTTTGAGTTGTTCTTTTTCTATTGAAGTCGCCCAGTTATTCTGATCTCGATCCGACCAATTCCCTATTTCCCAATTCCAATCGTCAGAACCCTAATTCCGGCGACTTTATTTTTTTTTTGGCAAGATTTCTCTTTCCAGTAAGGCTGCCCCTTCATTCCAAGGCAGTCCCTTGATCTATTTCTTGATTCCAGTCTGTTTTCGGCAATCAAATCCAATTTTCCGGTGACTGACCCAATTTTTCGGTGACTAAATTATTTTTTTCTCTATTTAATCCTATGATTACATCTGAACCTTAATGAGGAGATCAGACAATTAAACGTCACAGTCCATGAAGAATCGACGAGGGGAAGACCGTTTTGAAAGATCTCGACCTAGGTGTAGTTATTGTAAAAGGCTTGGACATACACGTGATGTATGCTACTCTCAACCTAAGTGTAGCTATTATAATAGGCTTGGACATACTCGTCGGATATGTTATTCTTTGTGTGGTCAACCATCTAAAAATATTCATGTTGCTCAGTCTAACACCTCAACACCTCAGGAGATCAACAGGTGTATATTTATCTGATAAGGAATATCATGAGTATCTTCAGTATCGAGCAAGTAAGCATACATCTCCATCAATAGTCTCAACTGCACAATCTTCAACCTTTGGATCATGGGCTGTGTACTCAGGTGTTTCTAATCATATTTTTGGTAACAAGTCACTTCTGTCTGATATTGTTTATTCACAATCTCTTCCTGCTATTACTTTAGCCAATGGGATTCGAACAAAACCAAAAAGAGTTGGACAAGCCAAACCCCTATCTTCTGTCACTCTAGACTCTGTTCTTCATGTTCCTGGTTGTCCTTTTAATCTTGCATCCATTAGTCGTTTGACACGTGCCTTTCATTGTAGTATAACATTTTTTTATGATTCTTTTGTAATGCAGGACCGCAACACGGGACAAACGATTGGCACAGGACATAAATCACAAGGCCTTTACCATCTTACCTCTTCAAATTCCTTCACATCATGCTCCATTACAGACCCACCAAAACTTATTCACAAACGTTTGGGACATCCTAGTCTATCCAAGCTACAGAAGATGGTGCCCAGTTTGTCTAATTTATCCATATTAGATTGTGAGTCCTGTAAACTTGGAAAACGTACCCGTGCTACATTTTCACGTAGTATTGAGAGTCATTCAGAGTCTATTTTCTCATTAGTTCATTGTGATATTTGGGGTCCTAATAGAGTCAGTTCACCCTTACGATTTCGTTACTTTGTTAGATTCATTGATGATTTTTCACAGTGCATTTGGGTTTTTCTAATGAAAGATCGTTCTGAGTTATTCCCTATATTCAAAAGTTTTTGTGCCGAAATACAAAATCAATTTGGTGTTTCCATTCATACTTTTCGTAGTGATAATGTCTTAGAATACTTATCCTCCCAGTTTCAGGAGTTTATGACTCGCCAAGGAATTATTCACCAGACATCATGTCCATACACCCCTCAGCAGAACGATATAGCAGAAAGGAAAAGTAGATATCTAATTGAGACAACTCGCACTTTTCTCATTGAATCTCATGTTCCGTTGCGTTTTTGGGGCGATGCAGTCCTCGCATCTTGCTATCTCATTAATAGAATGTCATCATCTTCGATTCAGAATCAGGTTCCCCATTCCATACTATTTTCTCAATCACATCTCTACTCTATCCCTCCTCGTATTTTTTGGAGCACTTGTTTTGTTTAAAACTTAGCCCCAGGAAAAGATAAATTAGCTTCTCGTGTTCTCAAATGTGTCTTCCTTGGTTACTCTCGAGTTAAAAAAGGATATCGTTGTTATTCACCTGATCTAGGTTGCTACCTTATGTCCGCCGATGTCACATTCTTTGAATTTCAACCTTACTATCATCATCTACTCATCTTGATATCTCTGAGGTTTTACTCATACCTCCAGTCTTACCCACACCAATCTTTGAAGAATCTACAATTACTTCTCCATCTCCAGCTACAGTGCCATCACTTTTGACTTATCACCGTCGCCCGCGTCCAGCATTAGTCCCAGATGATTCATGTCATGCGCCTGACGCTTCCCCTACAGCGGACTTGCCTCCTTCTAGCCAATCAGATACACTTGAAAAAGGTATAAGATCCACTCGTAATACTAACCCACATTATACTTTCTTGAGTTATCATCGTCTGTCATTACCCAATTATGTTTTTGTATCATCTTTGTCCTTTATTTCCATCCTTAAGACTACAAGTGAAGCACTTTCCCATTCAGGATGGAAACGAGCTATGATTGATGAAATATATGTTTTACATACGAGTGGTACTTGGGAGCTTGTTTCCCTTCCTGCAGGTAAATCCGCGGTTGGTTGCCGTTGGGTTTATACAGAGAAGTTGGTCCAGATGGTCAGGTTGATCGGTTGAAGGCTCGCCTTGGTGCCAAAGGGTATACACAGATATTTGAGCTTGATTATAGTGACACTCTCTCCCGTGGCTAAACTAGCATATGTCTGTCTTTCTCTCTGTGGTTGTTGTTCGTAATTGGCCTCTTTATCAATTGGAGATTAAGAATGCTTTTCGTCATGGTGATCTTGAGGAAGAAGTCTGTATGGAGCAACCACCTAGTTTTGTTGCTCAGGGGGAGTCTAGTAGCCTTGTAAGTCGATTGCGCAAGTCACTCTATGATTTGAAACAATCCCCTCGAGCCTGGTCCGAAAAATTTAGCACAGTGATTCAAGAGTTAGGCATGATTCGTAGTGAGCTGATCATTGAGTGTTTTATCGCCATTTTGAATCAAATGTGTATTTATCTGGTTGTTTATGTTGACGATATTGTTATCACCGACAATGATCAAGAGGGTATTACTAACTTGAAGCAACATCTCTTTCAACATTTCCAGACTAAAGACCTCGGCAGACTGAAATACTTTCTAGGTATTGAGGTTGCACAGTCCAGATCAGGTATTGTTATTTCTCAACGCAAGTATGTTTTAGACATTATTGAGGAGACAGGATTGATGGGATGTCGACTCATTGACACTCCTATGGATCCAAATGCTAAACTTCTGCTGGGACAGGGAGAGCCACTTAGTGATCCTGGAAGGTATAGGCGGTTGGTTGGAAAGTTGAATTATCTCACAGTGACTAGACCTGATATCTCTTTTCCCGTGAGTGTTGTAAGTCAGTTTATGACTTCCCCCGTGATAGTCACTGGGATGCAGTTGTTCGTATTTTGCGATATATAAAGTCATCTCCAGGTAAAGGACTACTCTTTGAGGATCGAGGCCATGAGCATATCATTGGAAATACCGATGTTGATTGAGCAGGATCACCCTCTAATAGACGTTCTACATCTGGATATTGTGTTTTAGTAGGTGGTAATTTGGTGTCCTGGAAGAGTAAGAAACAAAGTGTGGTTGTTCGATCTAGCGCCGAAGCAGAATATCGAGCAATGGCTGCAGCAACTTGTGAGCTGGTTTGGATCAAACAATTGCTGGGAGAACTAAAATTTGGAGAACCCGGTAAGATGGAACTTGTATGTGATAATCAAGCAGCCCTTCATATTGCATCTAATCCAGTGTTCCATGAGAGGACCAAGCACATAGAGATTGATTGTCACTTTGTCAGGAGAAATATACTCTCGAGAGATATTGTTACAAAATTTGTGAAGTCAAGTGATCAACTTGCAGATATCTTCACCAAGTATTAATTACATTTGTAACAATCTAGGTACATATGACTTGTATACACCAACTTGAGGAGGAGTGTTAGAATATGAGTAGAAATAGGAATAGTGTACAAAATCCTAATCCTACTTCGAAAATGATTGTATTGTAGTGTTTATAAATAGGGTGACAATGTAATTATGTAGACGACAATTCAATAATATTTTTCTTCATTATTTCTCACATATGACATTAAAAAAATGTTTATTTCTACAAAAATGATTGTATGTGATGCACCAATGATGTCCAACATATTACAAGACGAGTGTCACAAAAATGCAAATATAAGATGGATTTGCGGTCCCACAAAATAAGACAAGATAAGAATCAAAAATATTCGGGAGACTGTTCAACTGCCACGAATAGAAAATAAAATAAGAGAGTTGCTTGAGATGGTATGTTCATATCCTGTGTTGATCACCAAATGCACCGATCCATTTATGTGAAAGTAAAACCATACCGAGTAAATCAAAAGAAAATATTAAAAGACATTAATGTACCTGTTATTAAAAGATTAGACCCTGATTCAACCCTTAGGCTCAAGTCCTCTACCAACACATTACCAGTTGGAGTAACAACCTGAAAGCACCAAAAATCTAGGATCAGAACCCAAATACAGATGGTGGTAAAATCAAAACAAACAGATGATTTATCACCTTAACCCCATCGAACTCAATGTAATTTGCCTCAGTGACATAATTACTACTCGCATTAGATTGTATGGAAGAGCCATTACGTCCACCTAAATCTCTAGAAATAACCATGAGCTCATGAATACGATCTGCATACCCACTGCAAGTGCCAAAACTGATTTAGAAAAATGCAACTGGAATATCTCAAATATACAGCAGAAATGCAAGTGAAAATGTGTAGTACAACTCTAGTATGCCAATATGATTATGTGTCATATATAGCTCAAACCTGTTACAATCTAACATATGGTTAAATGTATGAACTGTAGACCCATATAACATCTTCTACGGTCCTCACCACATATGCATCCCTTGTGTTAGGGCACCCAATATAGGATATTACTTCACCCTCCAAATGTCCAATCTTAGGCATGGATGGGAGAAGAAGAGCTGCTATAATCCCATATGGTATAAGTTATAGGCTTTAGTCTTCTAATTAGCCTTGGATCTGCACCACTTTAACTAGTATTTGGGTTGATTCAAGCACCAAGGTAAATTTTCTTAACAAAAATAATGAAGCAAAATTAGTATCTTCTACAACAACAACAACAAACCCAGTAGATTCCCACATCGTGGGGTGTGGGGAGGGTAGAGTGTACGCAGACCATACCACTACCTCTAACGAAGTAGAGAGATTGTTTCCGATAGACCAGTAGTATCTTCTAGTCATTACTAAAAAGATTTGCAGCCATGAGGTAGTATTCACAAATTGATATGCTAGTAAATTTTCATCGAATTGTTGGAAACAAATCCAGCAAATTCTTTCATTGATCTGTGCATCAGTTTATTGCTGATAAGAGTTTCACTCTTATATAGGTTCCATGTTATCAATCTCTCACAGATGAGTAATGGAAGAGCTGGAAAGTTTATCATAGTCATTTCCCTCTTGTTCTGTCTTTATTTTACTGGATTATAGCCATGCCTGTTTCTGTAACCACTGTTAAGTTCGGGAAAGACACAGAACCATCAGCCTCCTTTAGATAATCTTGTGTATTTATGGCTGAAGCAATACAGTAGCAACAGATGCAAAAAGTGTGTATCTAGAGCCAGGCTAAATCTAATGAGGAGCATGTGCAAGATATACTGATCCTTAATTGTAAAGGCAATAAGGCAACACCTTAGACGATTGAGTCTTCTTGAACTTATTGCAAGGGTTCCCAATGCCTGGAATAAGGATATTATGACACTGGTGTGATATCTCAAGTTACTCAACATCTCTGCTCGTCCTAATGTGGATGTGTCAGGTCTCAAATTGCCAGAGAAGAAGGGCTCAATAATCAGGACAACAGCAACTGTAGCACCAAGATACTTGTGCAAGAAATCCTGAATCATCCCAAACCACCAGTGCTCATGAAGAACAGCCTTCATATGTCGAACTAGCGTCTTAAATTTCTGCTGAATGTGGAAATCTTCTCTGGTTTCACCACCATAAAATGCTATGCTTTCTGCATGGGTCCTTAATCGTGAGTGAAGCTGTCTGTATTCCCCTTCCAGTTGCTGTTCTTTTGACATTAGTTTCCCAAATGGAGGAGAGAAATTTCTAATTGTGACCCCCGCACCGAGAACATAGGCCTGGAAAAAAACATCAAATAAGAGAACCCACTAGACAATAGAGTTCTGCATTGAAATTTTGAAGCGAAAACTAGGATGTAAACATAAATAGACATTAGGAGAACTCAACCATCATAAGCTAAAGGTTGAAGAGTTGGAACAATTTAACAAAATAATTACCAAAATCCAGAAAAGATACTTTGGACTTGCATATGAACACAGGCGCCATGTATATAGAAGCCCATCAGTGACGGCTATGAGATCCTCTTGTACAAGATCACTCAGCTCTGAAGAGAATCTGGGTACGTCACTTGCAATTCTCTGTTCTGGATTTGTTATCCGGCCGTCAACATGGGACAGTTTATAGTACACCATATCCTAATACCCATCAGAAAGACTTGTTAAACTATGACAGTAGACAAACTTCCATTATTTAGTTCCTATCTGGACACACCATCACAAGTTTTTGGCAAACCAAATTCCTGAAAATTTTGTAACACCATTGCGCAATCATACATATTTTCCAAAAAGGAAGTGATCAAGGTGATTTTGACTACAAACCATGCAATGCTATCTTTCCTGCTCTAGAAAGGCTACCAAGGAAAAAGTATACTTAATTGTGATGCATAAACTAGGCTTATGTCTAAGATGCTCTGTCACAATCTCATTTTAAATGATAGATAGCATCTCGGTGACCCAAAGACAACATGATACACAAAATAAATACTGTCGGAAGATGTCAAGGGATAATCTCTACCTGAAAATATTGTGCATGGATAAGCCTTGTTAAAATATTCCGGAAGCGCAAACTCAAGGTTCCAGTTATATATTTAGAGGTTGAGTGCAAGGCCGACTGAAGGAAACACAACAAAATATTTTCAAGTATGAGGCGGAAAAACATTGGCACACGCCGGAGGAAGGCAGCACGAAAAAGAAACCCCTGAACTTTAGCCAATCTGTTGCTTACAGCAGTTCGCAACACCTGCAACAAAGCAAAAACAGCAGTTTTGGTAACTGGCAATGCAAGTCTGGCCAAATATGGAAAAATATTGAACAGGTTTTTACTGGGAACCCTTATACCGTCCCACTTTTCAGTGGTTCATGCAGAACCCTGCATAACAGCATTTGCAGTTGTCATCATGTTATGACTTATGACCACTTAAACATTCAATTTCACATGCAATGACAGAAACCACTCAAGTTGCCACCTTTAATTACAACTGAAAAAAAAAACATGAAACACACATTTGCATTGAGAAACTTGAGATTTGACAATAGAAGATCCTCAACTTCTAACCAAGGATAACTAACGTTCATCTTTCCAAGCTCACATTAAATTTTAAGTGCAGGTTGTTCCATGTGCATATACTGATTGAGGCAGAATCTGTGTCAATCTCTTCGTCACTTTGGAAATATATCCTTCCCAAGATCACATGATAAATGATCTTTTTTTATCAGGGAGATCACAAGATAAAAGACCCATGCAATTCATCTCAAGACAACAAAAAATCATTCAATCTATATGCACTTAATTCAATTCATCTCAAGACAACAAAAAATCATTCAATCTATATGCACTTAATTAAAAACATACATAAAATTAATTGCACAACTATATATACAATCCAACCACTCTTGCCACAATTTCCCATCAACCTTCCCTCTCCATTAAATTTTCTGTTTAATTAAAAGTTTCTCGACTGAAGCCAGTTCCTCTAGCTTCCTTGAAAGGTAGTACCAATTGTTTGAGACAAAGTTGTGACTCTGCTCCAAAGTATACATAATTTGATAAGATGCACCAAAAGAAAATGCAAGCCACACATAATTCAATAAGATGCACCAAAAGAAAATGCAAGCCACACATACACTTTACATATGCTGAAAGATTGGCATGTGTATAAGAGAGTCAATCATTAAGATTTTGCTAGTTCTTTATACACATTGCAAAGTACTCTTTTTGATGTATTTTTGCCACAGCATTTCCTTAGTTCATTTACATCAACAATTCTTTCTTATTACTTATTAAAAAGAGTCAATCTATACGAGAAACGGTTGCTGGAATAGTCCAAATATTGCATGCCAGCCAATTATAAGAAAATGAACTAATTTAAGAAAATTTAAACATACCTACACTCAGAAAATAAAGAAATAAATGGAAGCGGTGAATATCAAGCACTCTATATAAGCAGACTGAATAGAAATGCACCAAGCACATTAACATGAAATTTAGCATTGTACAAAGAAAACCCTGATAACTTTTAATACAACTTCCACCGTTAGACCAAACTGCAAATTATAGGCAAGAAAAAGAAGCCAGACGTTCATGATTTCACAATCCAAGATCCCTCCGACTCTAAAGCCAAACCTCTTAAGCAAAAATACTAAAATTGAGCAATAGTATCTGCATATGCTATTAACTTGTGAAATTTTTATAATGCTCTATCTTTTTCTTGTGCTTTCCTTTTTGATAAGTCTCAATGTTATGGCTTCCTCTCCACTGGAAATTACAGAGCATACCTCCTAAACATTTCTGCATACTCCAAAGTTATCAGATCCTAAGAGTGGTTGAACAGTAACCTATATGCTTTAATTAGACATAAATATATGCTTTGCGTAAAGAATCTCACCACTGTGGCTACTAGAGCCAACAGATCTCTTGTACCCATTCTGCCCATCCGAGATAGCAGAATGGCTGCTAAAACTTTTACGGACTTCAAACCTCCTTTCTTTTGCCTGCTTTTCTTCACATTATTACCCTTTCCAATCAGCTTATTTGACTCTATTTTACCATCATTCACTCCATTGCACTGCAAAGAATCATGCCCCTTATGGGTTCTCCGTGACTGCATGTATGCGGCAGCTGTTCCACCAGCAACAATTATACCCGTCGTAAGCAGCAGAGCTTTCCTGTAATTAAGAATAACATTTTGAGATTATTATTACAGGTCGGGGCAAAGGAATTTGATTGATTGATGCACAGTTTTCAAAACACTACAACAACAACAACAACAACAAACCCAGTGTATTCCCACTTAGTGGGGTCTGGGGAGGTAAGATGTACGCAGTCCATACCTCTACCTCTGATGAAGTAGAAAGGCTGTTTCCGAAAGACCCCCGGCTCAAGGCACAAGATATCACACAAACACATAGTAAAGCACAGAAGCAGATGACATAACATAAATACGGCACCCATAAGGAATATAAAACAGAGGAAAGCAGAGGAAAGCACACAGATTCGTAATAAGCATGGAACACTGAATACGGAATCATAACGGGAATAAAAAATAAAAAACCCCCACCAAGTAATTCCCTACACTAGCGACCCAATCTGGCCCTACTCTTCTGCCGTAATTCGCGTCTTCCAGACCTTCCTATCTAGGGTCATGTCCTCGGTGAGCTGTAACTGTTCCATGTCCCGCCTAATCACCTCACCCCAGTACTTCTTCGGCCTACCCCTACCCCGCCTAAAACCATCCAACGCTAGCCTCTCACACCTACGGACCGGGGCATCCATGCCCCTCCTCTTCACGTGTCCGAACCATCTCAATCGTGCTTCCCGCATCTTACCCTCCACTGAAGTCACACCAACCTTCTCCCGGATAGTCTCATTCCGAACTCTATCCCCTCGAGTTAGTCCACACATCCAGCGCAACATCCGCATTTCTGCCACAGTTTTCAAAACACTGCTGGAAGATATTGATGCGTGCAAGAATATATAAACACGATGTTGCATAGAACGTTAAGTGAAGTTCAGAGGTATGGTTTCAAGCACAAAAAAGTGTACATTCTCACCCTTTCTGTTTTCCCGTAAGGAGGAGCACTTGGTAACTTCCGTACTATGCTGGCTAACACTCAGATAGACTATTTTTTGCTTAGGAAGGATGAAAAAGGTTTTTGTCAAGATTGCAAGGTTATCCCAAGTGAAACTTAAGACCAACATAAACTCGTAATGAATTTGGAGATCAAGAGGAAGAGGAAGAAAAGAGTATGACCGCACAAGGATCAAATGGGGTTGCTTGGCTATGGCCAGTGCTCATGAGATGGGAAACCGCACAAGGATCAAATGTGGTTGCTTGACTATGGCCAATGCACATGAGATGGGGGAGACATTGATGGTTGTGGGGCTTGAGGAGTAGTAGTGATGTGAATTAGCATGTGTGATAGGACTTCTAGTTGCATTACGAAAGCAGAGTGGTCATAGGGTCTCGAGAGGTAGTTTAGGTTGGCATCGAGGAGACTGGTGGTGGAACAGAGAAGTCTAAGGGAAGGGAAGGTAGAGAAAAGAAGATGAATGCGAAAAAGTTTAACAAGGCAAAGTTAGCGGTTGCGATGGCAAAGACAACAGCAGCTAATGAAAACCTATATGCTAAATTAGAGAACAAGGGCAGGTAGAGGCAGAGCCAGGATTTAAGGATTTGGGTTCCGAGTTTTACGACAGGGCAACAACCTCAAATTAATATATAATATCCACCAAACTAATGAATGTGTACAAAACTCAAAATATATTTTAAAAGGCAACAAACACTTCAAACATTATATATATATATATTCTCTGATTATATAAGAGCGAGTTGGGCAGCTGATGCAGGCTTCTCTCCGTCGACATGCCTGCTTCAGCTGCTTGCTTCGTAATTTTACTATATCACCCCTAATTAATTATTATAAGTTATTTACATATTAACAAAATTAATAATATTTAATTAAAAAATAAAATAGACATTTATGACATGTCTGCTTCAGTTGCTTCAATCATAATTTTACTAAATACCACTCGAATTAATTATTATAATTCATCTAAATATTAAAAAATATATATATTTTATAAAAAAAGGTAAAATAGATATAAATGATAAGTTAACTCTCGATGTTTTAAATTAACTTCACGTCTTATATGAGACCCACTTAATTTTTTTACAAGTATTTTTATAATAATTTTGTTATATCACTTCTAATTAGTTGTTGTGAGTCATTTAAGACATGTTTGCTTCGCTGCTTCAATCGTAATTTTACTATAACACTTCTAATTAATTATTATGGTCTAAGCATTATGCCACTTAAATTGGAATATAAACAAAAGTTTTATAAATCACAATAATTAAGATCTTAGATTAATTAAAAAATGTAATTGACTATCAATTCCACAACATTTTTTACAAGGAGAGTAATATATATTATTCGAAAATTACATAAAAGGTATAATAAATTACAATAGTTAACAACTTAAAATATCTAAAAAAAAATAATTTGTTATATATTTCAAAAAAATACATAAAAAAATATTATAAATCACAATAAATAACAACTTAAAAAATTTAAAAGATGAAAAATATTTGATTGACTCTCGAAATTATATCAGTGCCACTTAAATTGGAATAGAAAAAAAGCATTACAAATCACAATAATTAAAAAATTAAATTATTTTTAAAATATAATTGACTATCAACACCACAAAAATTTGGACAAGGAGAGTAACATATATTATTTGAAAACTAAAATAAATATTATGAATTACAATAGTTAACAGCTTAAAATATCTAAACACGTATTAAAAGTATGATTAATTATCTAAATTCTATTTGTGTCGCATAAATTGAGATAAAAAAATAACATATATTGAGCTCATGTTATTTGAAAAACAGTAATATAGACCCATCGAAATTTTTTTCACACTCTATATTAATTTATACATTTGTAGAGTTTAATTTTGATCGTGAATTAAATTTTTGAAATAAAATTATAAATTTCAATAATAAATCATAATTATTGATAATTTAAAATATTTTAAGAATATATGCAAAAATTACTTTAAAAATAAATTTATTTAAATTTCAAAATTCAAAAGATGTCACATTAATTG
>NC_061122.1:53858700-53882644 GCF_002878395.1 Capsicum annuum
TATATATATATATATATATATATATATATATACATATATATATATGCTTTTTTCTTTTTCTAACTATTAGTTTTATGTTTTATTTTTAAAAATAACTTTTTAAAATAAATTTACATATATTTCCCAAAAACGCACATGGAGAAAAAAGAAACCGTGAAGGTTTTAAAAAGAAAGCTGCAAAATAGAAAAAATTGAACTGTTGGCTGTGGGTTTCAAACCCGCAATTGATGACACGAAACCTTTCCAAGGTCTACTCTACTACTGAAGCATCTAGTTGTTATTGCTAGTGGATTCGCGCTATCATAATTATATATACATCAACAACACACCCAGTATAATCACACAAAGTTGGGTCTAGGGAGGGTAGATGTATGCAGTCCATACCAACACCTCACAGGCGAGGTAGAGAGACATCATAATTATATATATTTACTAAAATTCTTAATGCAAGTACAAGGCCTGCGTAGAAGTTGTTGGGTTTGTCCGAAACCCCACGTAACATAGTAGCTCCGCCCCTAAGGGCAAGGATAAAAAATTGTACAAGCTAGCCAAGGCGAGAGAAACAGGGGTCAGCAATTTGGATGAAGTGCACCAAGGACAAAGACGACAAGGTACCAATGGAGGAGGCACTCATTAGATAGAGATGGCAGTCATACTTCCATAAACTCTTGAATGAAGGAGACAAGGACATTGTGTTGAGGATTTAGAGAACTCAGAGTCGCAATTTTGGGTGTTGTAGGCGTATAAAGGTTGAAAAGGTTGAGGGGGTTATTCGTAAGATGAGCAAAGGAAGAGCAATCAGGTCAAACGAGATCTCGGTGGAATTTTGAAAAAGCCCAGGCAGGGTTTAATATGGCTTTTAAAAGCCGACAAAAATGTCCAAAGAATAGAGATGGAGTACGATTATTGTACAAGAATAAGTGTGACCTTCAACATTGCAGCAACTATAATGTCTTGTTTGGATAGTTGTTATCCATGGTATTGTATGCTATCATTACTAACAATACCATGTTTGTTTTGATTGTTACTTAAAACATATTGCATCGTGGTTTGATTTTGTGGTTAGGTAACAACGAAAAGTCCTATTTTATGTAACAAATGATTTGGCATAATCCCATTGTTATCTAGTTTCTCTTTCCAATCATGCCTTTACTTAATATTACATAATTCTATTTTGCCCTTGCGCAATATTATCTACTCCACCCAAATATCCTACCCTACGTTTTCTATGTTTTTTTCTCTTCTTCTAGGTTTGATGGTTTTGCTCCCTTTTTTCTTCGTTCTTCTATCTCCTATGTTTTTTACTGATTTTTATATGTTTTCTTTTTGCTCGTGTTTTTTCCATTGTTTCGACGTGAAAGGTACTTCTTTTTGTCCATAACCATTTTTTTAATCTTACTATTCTACCATTGTTCAAAGTTGTAAGTTTGTATTTGTATTCCGCTCTTAAGTACATGTCATTATAAATCTGCTTGCTTTCATTTTATTTTTCTGCATAGAAATTTTTTTACGTTTATTCTACCATACATTTGCTTTCATGTGTAGAAGTTTCTATGTTTTTCTGCGTAGAAGTTTTTAAGGTTAGCAGAACCCTTGTCAACTCCAACAGCATGTTGAAGAAGGTCTTAATACTTGTAGAATTTAGTACTTAATTAGTTTACGGTTAGGTTGTAAAATAATGTACATGTAATTTATTATAATTTTTGATACTTCTCCTATTCTATATTTCATAATAATGGATTCACATCTTTCTGATACTTCTATTAGGTCTTTTGGAGAACAAATTACCAGTGTTAAAGGTAAAACATACAAAAATAAAAATAAAAATTGTCTTTTGGTCATCACAAAAGACTCGATTTTCTTAGTTGGAAATAATTTTTGCATATAACAGTTCAAAGACTCATAAGCTATTGAATGTTATATTCTTCCACGCTTTATTTGATATATCACTAACTACCCGTTCTGCTTTTTCACATTTCAAACCTAATTCTAACACTTTCCAAACCTACCCAACATTATGCTTCTTCATATTTTTACTTTTAACAACCTTGGGTTAAATTAGGTCTAGTGTAATCTGAACATAGAAAGCAATAGTTTAAAATGTGAAAAGGTGAAGCAGTTCATTGAAACAGTGTTATTTCAAGTTTGAAATTGTATAAATTATATATATTAACTTTTGATCTAGAGCTTTGGTCTAGCAGTAAGAACGCATCACATGATGTATGGATTAGGCGCATGACACTAGTTGGACCTTGCGTTAGACAAAAACATGGTATATAAGTGGGGAGGGTAGAGGGGGCATTATTCACCGAGTCCTTGTTTGTGCACCACTGGCCCTCGAGGATTTCTCAGATATAAAATATGTATTAATTTATAGATAGCTCTGAAAGATTAGTTTATATTAGTCAGTATTGGTCTATAATACTTTTAGTTATTATGGTTAGAGGAAAAATAATTCATGTAGCGAAATAGGTCAAAATATTTTGAGACGGAAGACACAGTAGGTTAAATATTTGGAAATAAATTTCTTGAGATAGCTGACACTGGGTCTAGCTAAATTTAAAAATTTAGCTCAAGTAATGAGAATTGTCCAAGACCTTTCAAGAGGATACAACCCATATAGGCCCATGTATCTAACTCCCCTAAACTGCACACTCAAGACTGAATATCTAGAAAGTGGACTAATATAACATAGGACCCAACATTGGGTATCCAACATCAAGGATATGCCAGACTTTGATACCATCATGTTGAGAAAATGAATGTTGCGCCCGAATCAACCACAAAAGCTAATTCAAGTTATGAAGATTGTCCAAAACTATAGAAGGAATTTATATACACTTAACCAGCCGTTGGGTTGTGACAATGTTAAGTATTTTGTGAAAATAGCAATATGTCTGAGGCGATTGAGTCAATTTGTTCGGAACATCTCTTCTTGATTCTTACTTCAGTAACTCCTTCATATGTTCTTTACATGGGGAATATCTTAAGTACATGTGTTGGGTAGTAGGTAGGAGTGCATCTGTGCTAGTAGATAGGTGTGCTTTGTCTTGTTATCTATGTTAGTTGTCATAGCGCTTTGCTTGTAGGGTCTTGATTTTGGAGTTTTAGAGATGTATGTTGTTTCAGAGAGGTCGAGTGCGGTACTATTTTGTGGTAGGCTTATTTTTTATTATCTGTTGTTTATTTCTACCTACTGTTCCTTGTTCTTATATTATGTCCTCTAGAATATTTTTGTCTTGAGCCGGGGATCTTTCCAAAAGAGCCTCTCTACCTCACCTCGGAGGTAGTGGTACAAACTGCGTACACTTTACGCTCCCCAGTCCCCCACTTTGTGGGAATATATTGGGTATGTTGTAGTGTATTTAAAACTCTGGAGAACCCCTATTATTAGTATGCATTCATTGAGAAGGTTTTACAAGCTTCCTTTGGTTCCTGTTGGTTCTTTGCTGGATTGCTTCAATATTGCTTTTGTATGCTAGTTTCCAGGCAAAGTTTACAAAATTATGCATCGGGTTGTTGAGGCTTCAGTGTAAAAGCTAAAAGCTTGTTATGCTTGTTGATCCTGCTTGATTTGTTAAAAGTTACATAAAAGTGAAAATTTAATTAGGAATAGTAGACATGTAAAAGTGGATGGAGGAAGTATCAACTTTAAGAGTTGTGTCAAGTTTAAGACTGTAGATTCGAAAAAACCTAAATTGGATCAGAAAAAGTATAAATGCTAATATAATAAATGAAAATAACGAATGGTTTAATGCACAAGTCATTCAGTTGACTGATAGTGTTTACTGAATGCTCATCTGGATTTAAAATAAAACAAGAGTTAATTCTAAGAAATGTACATCATTGATAATACAAACAAATAACAAGTTAAATCTTTAAGCAAGCAACTTAGAGGAAATGGATGATCATAGCTGAAGATGTTAAAAATAAACGCATGTAAAAATCAGTTAATAAGCAGAAACTTCTGATATGAAAGTAAGAGGACTTGAATCATAGCTGAATATGCTTCTGCCAAACCCCATTTTGTGGGACTACACTGGGTATGATGTTGTTGTTGTTGATTTGGGAAAGTAAGGTTTCATTACTTATTATCAAAAGAAAAGAGATGGACAAAGCCCTAGTGTCAGAAAATTTTGGCAACATTCTTTTCTTTTGGCTATTATTTTTGGTATTTCAAAACTAGACATGCAATGACACAAGAAAAAAGATATGAACTAGCAGCACAAAATGGAGAAAATATTATATACCTTTTAGAAGCCAGAAGGCCCCGCCCATGTTCAGTCAACTGCAGAAGCTGAAGAGAAGGCATGTTTAAACCTTCCAAACCAACAGGCTTTAATAGCTAAATTCTTGATATCTGTAGGAATAGTGCTTGTATATTAGTAATGTGGGACATGAAGAAAATATAAACTTCAAGAACCACAGCAGGAAAAGTAAACAGTATCACCGTTCAGCATACCACTGTCATTATACAGGAGAACTAAATATGAAACCACCACAGCATGAAAATGATAGGCACATGTAGGAGCACAATAAGTTTAACACCCTATTTTCTAATGCTTTATATTTCATACCAAAAGTAGTACCTATTCACTAATTCTTCAAACAGCCCTCCCACCTCCCTAGAAAATTCTAAAAGAGTGAAGGATAAGAAGATAGGAAAGCAAAAGAGATGCAAAGGATAATCCAAAGATCACCAAATACAGAAATTTGCACGTTTTGGAGCTTAGATGAAGAGCTTAGAGGTCAGGTAGTGGAGGTGAAGAGGATCAACGATAGGTTGATGACTATTAAGTTGGTCATTCGGGGGTTTACCCTGAACGTGTGTAGTGCTTATGCGCCGCAAGTGGGATCGGAGGGGGAGGAGAAGATGCGGTTTTGGGAGGCTTTGGAAGAGGTGGTGAGAGGCGTGCCTAGTTCGGAGAAGATTGTTGTAGCAGGGGATTTCAACGGGCACATCGGGGCGCTACCGGGAGGCTTTGGTGATGTGCATGGTGTTTTTGGTTTTGGGGAGAGAAATGAAGAGGGGGCGACCCTATTGGAGTTTGTGAGGGCCTTTGGGCTGGTGGTGGTGAACTCGGGCTTCCCGAAGAAGGACGAGCACCTGATCACCTTTCGAAGCGCGATAGCCAGGACTCAGATTGACTTTTTGTTGCTTAGGAAAGGGGATAGGGCGTTGTGTAAGGACTGTAAAGTCATCCCGAGTGAGAATCTTTCGACCCAGCATAGGCTCTTGGTTATGGATTTGGGTATAAAGAAGGATAGAAAGAGGAGGAGTAAGGAGTGTAGACCGAGAATTAAGTGGGGCGGCTTGACGCCAGTGAATGCGTGGGAGATAAGGGAGAGGTTGGCGGGAATGGGGGTGTGGGAGTGTAGGGGGGACGTGGATAGTATGTGGGACAGGGCGGCAAGGTGCATCAGGGAGAATGCAAGTGTGGTATTGGGTGTTTCCAGGGGCCGGGCCGGGCACCATCGGGGGGATTGGTGGTGGAATGAAGAGGTGGAGAAGAAAGTGGGGACCAAGAAAGGGGTGTATGCTAAGTTGGTGGAAAGTAAGGACGAAGAAGAGAAGCGGGTAAACAGGGAAGAGTACAAGCTAGCGAGGAAGGAGGCGAAGTCAGCAGTCACGGCAGCTAAGACGGCCGCTTTTGAGAGCTTGTATGCAGGGTTACAGGGGAAAGGAGGGGAGAAAAAGTTGTTTAGACTCGCTAAGGCTAGGGAGAGGAAGGGTCGTGACCTCGATCAGGTGAGGTGCATTAAGGGGGAGGACGGTAGAGTGTTGGTGGAGGACGGCCACATTAAGAAGAGATGGCAGTCGTACTTCCATAGGCTCTTAAATGACGAAGGGGATAGAGCTATTGTGTTAGGGGAACTGGAGCACTCAGAGGAGTGTCGGGATTTTAGCTATTGTAGACGTTTTAAGGTAGAAGAGGTTAGACAGGCTGTCTGCAGGATGCGAAGGAGTAGGGCGACGGGGCCGGATGAGATACCGGTGGAGTTTTGGAAGTTCGTTGGAGAGGCTGGTGTAAGGTGGTTGACTGGATTGTTTAATGAAATCTTCAGGACGTCAAAGATGCCCGAGGCGTGGAGGTGGAGTACCATGATCCCTCTCTATAAGAATAAGGGGGACATTCAGAGTTGCAATAACTATAGGGGGATTAAGTTATTGAGTCACTCTATGAAGATCTGGGAGAGAGTGGTCGAGGTGAGGCTGAGACGGATAGTGTCTATTTCGGAAAACCAGTTCGGATTTATGCCCGGCCGCTCGACGACGGAGGCAATCCACCTGGTACGGAGGTTGGTGGAGCAGTATAGGGAAAGGAAGAAGGATCTGCACATGGTGTTTATCGACCTGGAAAAGGCTTACGACAAAGTCCCCAGGGAGGTGCTTTGGAGATGCTTGGAGGTGAGTGGAGTACCTCAGGCATATATCAGAGTAATTAAGGATATGTATGATGGAGCGAAAACCCAGGTGAGGACGGCGGGAGGAGACTCAGAGCATTTCACTGTCCTGACAGGATTGCATCAGGAATCTACTCTTAGTCCCTTTTTGTTTGCGTTGGTGATGGATGTGTTGACGCGGCGTATTCAAGGGGAGGTGCCGTGGTGTATGCTTTTTGCAGACGATGTAGTTCTGATAGATGAGACTCGAGGGGGTGTGAATGACAAATTAGAGGTGTGGAGGCGAACTCTTGAGTCTAAAGGGTTCAGGGTGAGCAGAAGCAAGACAGAGTATGTGGAATGCAAGTTTAATGACGTGAGGCGGGAGAATGAGGTAGTAGTGAAGCTGGAAGCACAGGAGGTATGTAAGAGGGATAAGTTCAAGTATTTTGGGTCCGTGATTCAGAGTAACGGTGAGATTGACGAGGATGTCTCGCACCGTATTGGGGCGGGATGGATGAAGTGGAAACTCGTGTCGGGGGTGATGTGTGATAAGAAGGTGCCGCCTAAGCTTAAAGGCAAACTCTACAGGGTGGTAGTCCGTCCGGCCTTGCTGTATGGAGCGGAGTGTTGGCTAGTTAAGAACTCCCACATCCAAAAAATGAAGGTGGCAGAAATGCGGATGTTGCGCTGGATGTGTGGACTGACTAGAGGGGATAGAGTTCGGAATGAGACTATTCGGGAGAAGGTTGGTGTGACTTCAGTGGAGTGCAAGATGCGGGAAGCACGATTGAGATGGTTCGGACACGTGAAGAGGAGGGGCATGGATGCCCCGGTCCGTAGGTGTGAGAGGCTAGCGTTGGATGGTTTTAGGCGGGGTAGGGGTAGGCCGAAGAAGTACTGGGGGAGGTGATTAGGCGGGACATGGAACAGTTACAGCTCACCGAGGACATTACCCTAGATAGGAAGGTCTGGAAGACGCGAATTACGGCAGAGGATTAGGGCCAGTTTGGGTCGCTAGTGTAGGGAATTACTTGGTGGGGGTTTTATTCCTGTTATGATTCCGTGTTCTGTGTTCCATGTTTTATTACGAATCTGTGTGCTTTCCTCTGCTTTCCTCTGTTTTATAATACTTATGAGTGCCGTATTTATGTTATGTAATCTGCTTCTGTGCTTTACTATGTGTTTGTGTGGTATCTCGTGCCTTGAGCCGGTGGTCTTTCGGAAACAGCCTTTCTACTTCATCAGAGGTAGAGGTATGGACTGCGTACATCTTACCCCCCCAGACCCCACTAGGTGGGAATACACTGGGTTTGTTGTTGTTGTTGTTTGGTATCCAGCATCCTCTGACCGGCTAATTATTACTGAGCAACATTACATTTACTTGCTTTTGACATTCATGAGTATCTTACCGTACCAAGGTGACATCAGGACATGGCTTTCGATTACTCAAATCAGAAAATCCCCATGACAGCAATATTTTAAGATAAAAACAATAAATTCTTTATCTATATTTTCAGCATAGGTGACTCCAACTTCGACAATCATAACCTAAATAAGTATTAACAAGTACACGGGCAAAAAAAAAAGGAAAATACAATAATTTCTGCCCAATTAGCCTATACAGAAAAGAAATAGATAAGCATATCATATACTTAAGGGCACTAAACCATCCATTGCTTCAATAGTATGTGATGATCCATTGAGCTGTAATAATCCAAATGGAAGAAGTGTTATATCCAATCGTACTTTTTAACCACAAAATGAAGGTTCAGCATTATGGGTTTTACTGGTGTTTGGCTTTTCTTAATGTGGCTACCAATATATAAAAGAGGATCAGTGTTCAAATTTCTGCAACAATGGTTAGGGAGTGGGAGATTGTTTTGATACATCATGAGCCAATGGGAGGTAAAAGTCTGAAATCAGAAACTAGATAATTAGAATTATATGAAGTAGCCACCAGCATCGATTCAGATACACCAAAGTAACCATTGCCTTCATCGAAACCTTGTTGGCAGAACCAACATCATCCTACTTTTACACTATTCTTTCCACTTCACTGGTAGCACCTAGATTGTTCAATTCTGTCTAGATTCTTTCTTTTCTCTCTTATCTTTACTCTCTGGTCTCTGATCTGTTGGACCTCCCTTTCCCAGCAGCTAGTCCGCTGGTTTGTCTGTCTTTACTAATGAATTTCACCTTTGCTATTCCCTTCCAATATCTGCAGCCAAGTTCACTTTAACATAGCCACTATACCCACAGGTAACTTATCATAAATATACTCACAGGTAATTTTTAATTAATGGATTAGTTACTAGGAATAATTTGGTCTTTTATAGTAACTTTTTAATTTTCCATCAGTCTTCTTCTTCTCAATCTTAGCATTCGACAGTGTCAATCGTGACCTCATATGGATCAGACAAATGAAAACCTGACAAGATGCAACTATTTCCAAGGGAATCAAAGTCCTGATCAAGTAGCTCATCAAATCTATATGGCACTTCATTCATAATTACAAAAATTAGTCAATGAGCCTGTTGGCACACATTAATGGGCCGCAGGGGAAAAAAATCACTCAAGGATGGTGATAGAAGGCTAGCTTTGAAGTTACGAAAAATATAACCAAGCCCCATCAAATAAAGAAATCAGTAAAAAAACATACTTCTTTTAAGTGAATTTGATGGATGAACTTCAGCTCATTGCAAAACGGCTGCCATGCGTAATGCGGTGCAAAATGTCTCCGGCAGAGTTGACCGTCTCAAAGCAACAGCTGTACTTGTAAATTAAAAAACTTGATTTAGTCAATGATTTGATTCACATAGAAATAACATAGAGACCATGGAAGTCCAGACATGGAATGCTGATGGTAACCACACACAAGTAGCGGATCCATTAATAGCAAGATCATACCATTTTGATCTCAAAACAAGATCACAATTGATAGTTTTCAGATCGCACATACATTGACAAAATAATATTTGTAAATCGTTTATCTCGAGCATGCCTTGACCCCATGTGAAGACAAAACACTCAATCCGATCCTAAGCGGATATGCTCAGGTGAAGTTCCCAATAAGATGATCAACATCATTCGGATATGCTCAGGTGAACAGCTCCTGATAAGATGATCAACATCATTCCCCCACTCCTGCACTATTTTCCTCTATAATCACCAATCATACTCGGCATCATCATAGAGGGTGGATCTTAGAAACCTAGAAACTTCCTCCATCAATATCATACCCTATATTTGAGTTGACATTTGATAAGGAAAACTAAATGCAGCTACACAGCAAAAGCGAAGCAACTTTGAGATTTTTAATTACAAAAATGATGAGATTAAACTGGCATGAGGCTGAGGTGACACTGGTATCAAAATTGAGTTGCTGTGATTTATTAGATCTAAAGAAAATACCACTTAATTCAATTAATTGAATACAACAAAACAGCTATTTGTTTCATTCTTGACACTACTCAAATCAACAGTAAGTGATTTCAAAATCTTCTTGCATCTTTTTATTGATGTTGTCTCAATTTTGAGACTCAAAACTTCTATGTGTCCAAGGGAAGTTTTCTCAATGCCAAGAAGTACATAACTCTTAGCAAACAATCTAGAATTTACATGCTTTAAGCTTTCACAATCAACTAAATTGAAAAGTTTAGCGTGCAGTTTCCACGTTTAGTAACAACTTTGTTGCTATAAGACAGAATTAATTAATAAATGAAGGTACAAACTTTCACGTAACGACAAACTACTTATTAATGACAAGGAAACAAGCAAATGAATTATCAACAATGCATTGCATTCATTAAATTTTTTGACAAAGTTCAATAAAACAAATACCCTATTGCAGCATTCCTCCGCTGAATCTCAATGAGCATCATCAATCACACTGTTTATGTCCTATCTACTTACACAAAAATATTGAACTCCAAACAGGGCGAGGGGAATTATAGCACCTAATTGTTCTAGCCTAGGTAGCCAGAGTTAGTTGGTAACTGTTCCAAGTGGGAGGTGGCCCATGGAATTAGTGCGCTAGCTGGCCCGACACCATGGTGATATCAAAAAAAAAAAAAAAGGAAAGCAACAAGAGACAAGAACTTTAGCGATACACATCAGAAAATACGTTGGCCTCAGTATACACAAAAGAACTCTCATTCTTGAAAAGGGTCGGTTTAAATCAAAATCAGCATTTGATTAATTATATTAAAATAAAAAAGAATCAATCACACCAACTTGTTGAATCGAGAAAAGAATAGCAGCAAATTAACAAGTGACCTGAATCTTAAACCAGAAAAACTATTGAATTGACGATTGGCAATAAACCCAGCGACTCTTGAATCAACTGGTGAAGCCCTAGAATCTTTAATAATAATAATAATAATAACAACAATAAATATGAAAAGTTGCAACAAATAACAAATTTCCGGAATAATAGGGGAGTGAGGAAATTGTAGGAAAGAAACAGTGTTGTACAAGTAATAAATACTTACTGGATTTTGGAGAAGGCGTTAGGAGATGAATATGAATAGATGATCGAAGATGATGAGAGAAGAAAAAGTGATGGCCTTTCTCAGGGTATGTATACAGACTATTGTTACAGCTTCGGTTGAATTTAGGGGTGTGCAAAAATTGAAGCATCATAAATTAAATCATAAGAATATTATTAGTTTATTGGTATTGGGTTATTGGATTAATGATTTTTTATTGGTTTTATAAAATATTTATTGAATAAATGGTTTGATTTCGATTTTAGTTTACCTAATAAGGATACACTATATTATTATTTTATCGCTATTTATTTTATATATGTATAAATATCTCTCTGTATATCTATTCATAGAGATAGATAGATATGTATATGTACATATATATTATATGTACTACTTATTTATAATTAAATGATTCACAGAGTATTAATTTATTCAGAGCAACAAAGGTACAATATAAAGCTCGACTATTATCGTATTGAAAAGCTTGAAGCATTTATAGCTTCCAACAATTAAGATTTAATTTTTATTTTAACTAACATTCAGTTCGAGTTTGAAGATTCTTGTAAATTAAAATGTATTGCGTAGGATTTTGACGGTAACTAAGATTTCGTTTTTTATGTTAGTTATTACTATTTCTATTTTATAAGTATTTTCTTATTGGTTAAACCGAAAATCGAATCGTTAAGGACCAAAAAATGATAAATCAAAACCGATAAGAAAATATCTTATTGGTTGGTTATTGGTTTTACATATTTAAAAATCAAAAACCGATAAATCGAACCAATAACACATAAAATCGAACCGAACCGACCGATGCACATCCCTAAGTTGAATATTGGATGGTTGTTGCCTATTTGTAATTTCTTAATTTACCACCAGAACTTCTATTTTGAGGACTCTTTTGGTGTTTTCGCATATTTTAATTGTTTTACCATTTTGAAAATTGTATCTTAGAGTTTTAAATTACTTTATTACGGATTAGGAAAGTTGAAAAAGTTTGAGAATAATTCACAAGTTTTTAAATTTATAGTTTGATCCAAATATTAACTTAATATATCAGAAAATAGAGGGAAAAAAAAGATGTATTTCTCTCTCTTCTCATTCATTATTATTTTCTCTCTCTTCACAATTTTTGTTGTTCATTATTATTGCTACTTTATTCATCATGTTCTTCTTCATTATCATCATCATCTTCTTCATTATCACCTCTATCTTCTTCTTGTTGACCATTATTGTTGGTTTTTACTGCTACTGTTGGTACTTGACCAATTTTTTAGGTCAAATTTTGTTTCATACATCACTTTGGCATTACTTCATAGGTGACTTTGGTAAGTAAAATTATGATTTTTAGCTGAATTTGTAATCTGGGTACATTGCTACTGCTATTTTTTCAACAATGAATAAAACCCGAACATGAATCCAATATAAGAGTTATCTGTTTAAATAGATCACTCATCTGTTGCGACAGATGCGTCACCTGTTGCAATGGAAGACTCATATGTTGGATTCATGTCTATGATTTTATAGTGCCCGTAACATGAATCAAACAGATGGTCATCTGTTGCAACAGACGAGTTATCTGGTGCAACAGAGGACTCATGTGTTAAACTAGATTAGTCACTTGTTGCAACAGATGGGTAATCTGTTTGGAACAACACAATACAGTTTTCGCCATAAACCCAACAGATAACCAATCTGTTTCAACAGATGGTACATCTGTTGAAAGAACTCAAAACTCTTGCTATTGCTACTAGATTCAAAATTGTTCCTTACATCCAATCGTCGACATGTTTGTTGAGAAGAAGAAATAAACAGAATAAAAATTAAATAAGAATTAAAAAAGCAAACTAGACCAAACATAAATTTTTCATTAAATAAAAACAAAATACATTAGGTAGGTAGATACGATATAGAAAAACAAAAATACATACGCTAAAACAAAAAAGCATAGCCTAATTATTATTATTATTATTATTATTATTGTTGTTGTTGTTGTTGTTGTTGTTGTCAGCCGGTCAATCGGCAGTCGGCAGTAGCAGGACCCTCCTATCTCTCGGAGCATCCTTGCTCTCACGGCACCCAACTCCCACTGCAGGTCATTAACCTGACTCTGAAGTTCCCGTACGGTATCGTACAGAATAGCAATGTCTAGGATCAGGCATATCTAGAACACACATGAATAGACAAAAAATATAATACAAAGGTAAAAAAAAAAAAGAGTCTGAATGTAATACAACGAATACTACTAACTGGTAGATTTACACACTCCAAAAAAACTTACCTCAACGAGAAAGAAATATGCTCTTTGAAGAAAAGTGGTTGACGATGTAATATGAAAGACAAGATGCAATAAATAAATAAAGTGAAATAGAATGAAAAGTAAGCAGGGACCTATTTATAGAGGATTTAATTTGAATGTGGTAGGCAAAAAGGTACAACTGTTCACCTCCATTTTATTAATTACATTCAAACTGCCGACTTTTTATTTTTTAGTAAAAAGAAATGACTTCATTAAATCAAACTGGTGATTTTTTAATTATTGTAACAAGTCATGACTTTTCAGCTTCTTAATATTAATTAGTTCTTAAAATTAAATGATCGTTTTTCTCTCAATTAAATAATAGAAGACCTCTCACTTTTTCAATAATTATTTCTTTTAATAATAACTGTTTTATTTACCTGTTGCAACAGATGGTCCATATGTTGCAACAGATAACCTATCTGTCGTAACTAATTTATCATCTGTTCCAACATATGGAATATCTGTTGCGACAAATGGACCATCTGTTGAAAGAGTTTTTTTCATTTCTTCTAACAGTTGATTCATCAGTTGTAATAGATAGGGAATTTGATTCATTAGCTGTTTAGATAAAAAGTCACAACTGTTCACCTCTTTTTTAATAATCATCATATACCTTAATTAATCCAAATTGGTGCCTTTTTTTTATATAAATTAAAATTAAAAATGGTGAAAAGTCACGACTTCTCTCCTATTTAATATTAACATCAATTATTAAAATTAAATAACCATTTTTCTACAGTTATAAATTGTATTTATCATTTATTTCCTTATTATTTATTCACAAACTATTTTTTATATTAAATAATCGAAAAGTCATGACTTTTCACCCTTTCAATAGCAATAATAATATTTTTTATTAATAACCATCTGTTGCAATATATGATTCATCTGTCGCAACAAATTAACCATCCGTTTTCACAAATGCTCAATCCCTACCTTCAACCGTCGATATGTTGAGAATAAGGAACAGACAGAATGAAAATTAAATAAGAATTAAAAATCCAAAGTCGATCTAACATAGATTTTTGAATCAATTATATACAAATATACAATAAAAAACAAAACATGCATTAGGTTCCTCCCTTAGGTAGATCCGATAAAATAAAAGAAAATACATACGCTAAAAGAAAAAATATAGCCTAATTATTATTATTATTATTATTATTACTATTATTATTATTGTCAACCAACCAATCGTTATCCGGCAGCAGCAGGGCCCTTCTCAGCCTTGCTCTCATGGTGCCCAACTCCCACCGGAGTTCATGAATCTGCTTTTGATGTTTCCGCTTGTCCAAATCCGGATAATTCATATCTAGAAGTAGAGTTATGTATAATTACACCCCTTACTTTAATAAAACTGGTGACTTTTCAATTATGTAAATTAAAATAACGGATCTAAATACAATATTTTATCTTTATTTTATTTCAAAAAGAAAATTGATTTAAAATAAATCCAACGGATGGTTAATTTGTTACAAAATATATCTAATATGTTTTATAATTTATAACATATTGTCAATCTGTTGTAACAAATGTATATATATATATGTGTGTGTGTGTGTTTGATAAATCATCTGTTGCAATATATTTATCATTTGTTGTAACAAATGCTTATAATTGTTTGATGATTTTAATATATGTGTCATCTGTTGCAACAAGTTAATCATCTGTTCATTCAAATTAAGTCATAGATGGGCTAGGAAGAATAAGGTGCATACAGATGGATGAATCTATTTTCATGTGTGGGAGTTAGTATTACTAATAAGGTCATAGTGACAACACACCCAAAGTATAATGAATTTGTGAATGCAGTTTTTAACCGATTAGGCATTGATTATTCAAATAAGATCTTGCATTGCGCAGTTAAGTTTGATAGGTTCGAATTGATAAGGTCGAGGGACCATGAAGATGGTGTCGATACTATAATACCCCGAGACTCTAACCAATAGTGCAACCATGACTCAGGCTCATGAAAAATAAATTATAGTGCTTTGGTTGTTTTCTGAGAAAGGGTGATGTGTATCAAGGCCTCAAAGATGTCCTAGCGATTAGCTGAATCAAAGCATTCCTTATCGATTGAATTCTTGGGAAGATATTGTCATATTCAACTTCAAAGGAGCATATCTCTCGTTATACTATGAATTATTGATCGTATGATCTACCAAAGATAGCTAATTGAATTATCTTTCCAACGATACCAATTTCACCAAAATTTGATATCGGAGCAAAGAGTTATACCCATTTTACTCCAGCATGTCAGCTTGAAAATTTCGTGATGACATTTTGTGACGACTTGTCACAAGCCTGACGGCTTGTCACAAAATGTCGTCACCATAAGCAGAAAGTCACAAAATCCAATATTTTGTGACGACATTTTGTGACGACTTGTCACAAAATGTCATCAACCTTAAGACAGAAATCATAAAATCCACCCTTTTGTGACGACATTTCGTGACGACTTGTCACAAATGTCGTCAGCTAAATTTTTCAGCAATTAAAGGACGTTTTTGCAAGGGTATTTTGGTTTTTTCCATCTTTTGGAGACCCCTATATATATGAGAATCCCCATCCAAACCCTAATTTCTTCATTCTCTCTTTCAATTCTCTTAAGAAAATATATTAGGGTTTCAATCAAGAAAATTTAGTCTTCCAAAAATCATCCATAAATCTTCAAGATTTCTTCAAGAATCAAGTTCCTCATAGTGTGGGCTTCAAGAATCATTTATTACAAGTGCGGATAGAGTCTTAAGCACTAGAATTCATCCAATTTCAAAGATTAAGGTATGTGGGATTTTGAACAAGAGCAATCCTTTCGTTCTTGTGCCCAAAGCTTTGATTTCTATTATGGATTTATATGTTTTTGCAAGTGGGTTTATACCCAAATTACTTCATCATGAGACTATGAGAATATAAATTGTTCAAGATTTGTTATATATGATTATTTTATAATTTCCAAGTTATAACTTGATATTTAATATTGTGAATTTCATATTTCTACCATGAGTTGATATTTCAAGTGCTTTCAAGATATGTGTCAAGCTTTAAGCTTCCTTATGACAAATTGGATTATTGAGTATATTGATTCATGGGATTGAGTTGTTACAATGAGTCTTGATATTTCCTCAAAGTTATTGATGTTGTTATGATTTAATGAATTGATACATTTTGATGTTAAGAAAGATTGATTTGATTTGAGTTGGGTTAGGAATCCACAAATTAATTATGATTTGATAAATGAGAAAGAGATTTGATTTGGTCTTCATGATAGACCCTTGTGATATTTGTGGTGGATTTTCTAACGCGTCCTGAGCTTGTGTCTGGGAGTAGTATTTAGCACCATGCGGGAAATGTGGTATTTTTTTAAAACTACGTGCCACCGTAGGATTGATACTGATAATTGTGGGCCAGAGGCCGAGTATGAGATTGTAATCACTAAATTTAGGTTGTGCTCCCTGGAAAGAGTACGACGCTCCCACCAATATGGGGTTCTCTCCTTAGGAAGGTAAAATGTTGGACTCTATGTAGTTCACATAGTTTATGTCGGTTATAAGAACCTCCCATGTCCATAAGAGTTGAGTTTCTTGAATCACCGAGTCACTCCGAGTCTTGAGTTGAAGAGTTGAGTTATTTATGATGATTTATGAGGTTTTTATCATATGATTTATTTACTATAAGATCATGAAAAGTATGTTTGAATCAAACTCAAGCCAAGTGAGCCATCATTGTACATATGCATTTTTTATTAAATTGATGATGATATTTGTATTGTTGCATGCACCCCCACAAACTCAGTACATTCCAAAGTGCTGACCCATATATTTTTCTATGGGCTATATTTTCTAGTAAAGTAGGTTCAGGTACTTAGCTGCAGCCACGTTAGCGATATTCGAGTGCCTCAACTACGTTCCCTCAGTGGTAAGTCCTCATGGTTCGAGGACCGTGTCTATATTTTTGTGATATCATTCTGTTGTTATAACTTTCAGTACTGTTTGAGTCAGTTTGGGGTTTGTCCTAATGGCTCCTTGATTTTGATGTATAGAGGCTTTGTCAGACTAGAGGGTTGGTATGTACAGACATTCAATATATTTTGGTTGTACAGTCTAGTATTCTCTTATATTTCTCTTGAACCCGATGTGGTATATCTCTTTGTTGTGCATGACTATTGTTGAATTGAATTCCTTGAGGTAGTATCTGGCTCCGAGGGTTAGCTTGGGGCTACGTGTAGCCCTAAGCACCGTTTGGCGTCTTGGGATGAATTTTGGGGTATTACAAAGCTTGGTATCAGAGCCTAAGGTTTAAGGAGTCCTAGGAAGTCTGAAAAGCCGTGTTACGTAGAGTCTTGATCATCGGTGTGTAGCGCACCATATCTATGAGAAAGAGGCTACGGAATATTTTAGGAAAAGTTATTTCTTTCTTTCTAAAGTTTATCGTGCCTACAACTATCTCTTTATCTACGATTAACTCGTGCTCTATTATACCAAAAATAACCTCCTCATCGAGCTCGTAGAAACAAAGAGCAACCTCAACCCGTTGATCCCTTGAACGAGCATATGTCTCATGCGGAATTTCGGGTAGCTTTTTAGGCGTTAGCCCAGGCAGTTACCTCCAATACTCAAGCTAACGCCCAGGCTACTGTTCTATCTCTGCAAGAGAATAATTCTGCTGCAGCTCGGGTTCGTGACTTTATGCGGATGAATCTGCCTGAGTTCTATGGGTCGAAGGTCGGTGAAGACCCACAGATGTACTTGGATGAAGTGAGAAAGATCACCAGATTATGCACGTGACTGAGGAGGAGAGTGTTGAATTAATGGCCTATCGAATGAAAGATGTTGCATATGATTGGGTGGAGATATGGAGGATAAGTAGAGGGAAGGATGCTGCTTCCATGACTTGGCAGTTATTCCAGGATACGTTTTTGGGCAGGTTCTTTTCTCTTGAGATGAGGGAAGAAAAGATAGAGGAATTCATAAATTTGAGACAAGGCTCCATGACTGTTAAGGAGTATTGTCTTAGATTTAATCAGTTATCTAAATATTCTCCTAGTATGATGGCTGACTCCAGGACCATCATGAGTAAGTTTGTGACTGGCGTGTCGAGTTATGTTGTGAAAGAGTGTAGATTTGTTATGCTTAATAGGGAGATGGACCTTTCTCGATTGATGATACATGCCCAACAGATTAAAGCTGATAAGGTGAAAGAGAGAGAGAGAGTAAGAGGGAATAAAGTAGCTAGATCAGAGCAGTAGGGATCCGATTAGTCCAAATTCCATGGAGGGAACCGCCCTCAATTCCAGGGATGTCCATTTATGCCCGCGCTTTCCTCAGTTAGTGCTCTCATGCCTAGAAGCAGGCAGGACCAGGGGAACATGCCTATCCCATCTAGGTCTCAGGAAAGTGTAACATACCTCGTCCTCCTTCATGTGCCAAGTGTGGTAGAGATCATTTTGGCGAGTGTTTTATTGATCAGAGGGGTTTCTTGGGTTGTGGAAAGTTAGGCCACCGACTTAGAGATTGTCCGTATGTTAGATAGGGGAGTCGAGATGCTCGTCCCCAGAGTTAGGCTACTAGTGACCCCGCTCCCTTAGTCCGCCTAGTTCTTCCTCAGGGTATCTCTTCTAGTACTGCGGTGGTTCGCGCCAGAATTGCTTTTATGCTATACCACTTTGCCAGGAGTAGGAGGACTCTCCAAATGTTGTCACTGGTATGATCCGTGTTTTTTATTTTGATGTGTATGTATTGATGGACCCTGATTCGAGTTTCTCTTATGTGACACCTCTAGTTGCTGTAAATTTTGAGATGGACCCTGAACGGATTCCAAAGCCTATTCTAGTTTTTACCCTGGTAGAAGAATCTATTATTGCTAAGAGAGTATATAAGAAGTGTCTCGTCACTGTCCTTCATCAGTTCATATGTGCTGATTTGATTGAGCTAGATATGGTTGATTTTGACGTCATTTTGGATATAGATTGGCTTCACTCGTGCTATGCATCTATAGATTGTCATACCCACGTGGTCAATTTTTAGTTTCCTGATGAGCTCATTTTTGAGTGGTCCGGGAGTTCTGTAACTCCGAAGAGCCATTTCATATCCTACCTCAAAGCTAGGAAGTTGATTTCCAAGGGTTATATCTATCACCTAGTTCAAGTTAATGACCTCAAGTCCGAGACTCCGACTATTCAGTTAGTTAGCATTGCTAATGAGTTTCCCGATGTTTTCCCAGAAGATCTCCCAGGGGTCCCACCTAATAGAGAGATAAAATTCTGGTTTGATATCCCTCCCGGCACTCAGCCTATTTTCATTTCTCCGTACCATATAGCTTCCGCAGAACTTAAAGAGTTAAAGGAGCAACTCAAAGATCTCTTAGATAAAGACTTTATTAGACCCAATATTTTGCACCTGTTCTATTCATGTGTAAGAAAGATGGTAAATTGCGTATGCGCATTGATTACCGTCAACTCAACAAGGTAACTATCAAGAATAGGTACCCTCTTCCTCAAATTGATGATTTGTTTGATCAGTTACAAGGTGCGATCTACTTCTAAAAAATAGACCTTAGATCCGGCTATCACCAGCTTAGGGTTAGGGAATGTGATATTCCAAAGACAACCTTCCGAACCCGTTATGGTCATTTTGAGCTCTTGGTCATGTCTTTTGGGTTAACCAATGCTCTAGCGTCTTTTATGGATCTGATGAACTGAGTATTCAAGCAGTATCTGGATTTGCCTGTCATTGTATTCATAGACGATATTCTTGTGTATTCGTAAAGAGAGGATGATCATGCCGACCATCTTAGAATTGTCTTGCAAAGTCTTAGAGATCATCAATTATTTGCTAAATTTAGAAAGTATGAATTTTGGCTAAGGTCAGTTGCTTTTCTAGGTCACATTGTTTCCGTCGAAGGCATTAGAGTCGATCCCCAAAGGACAAAAACTATAAAGAATTGGCCTAAACCTACCTCCCCATCTGACATTAGGAGTTTCTTGGGTCTAGCTGGTTACTACAATCATTTTGTTAAAGGATTATCTTCCATTGCATCCCCCATGACCCGTTTGACCCAAAAGAAAGTTAAGTTTCAATGGATAGATGCCTGTGAGAAGAGTTTTTAGGAGTTGAAGACTCGACTCACTTCAGCCCCAGTGTTAGCTTTACCTGATGGTAATGATGGTTTTGTGGAGTATTGTGATGCTTTTAGAGTTGGTTTGGGTTGTGTGTTGATGCAGAGGGGTAAAGTTATAGCTTATGCCTCTAGACAGTTGAAGCCTCATAGAAGAATTACCCAACCCATGATCTTGAATTAGCAGCTGTAATTTTTGCTTTGAAAATCTGGAGACATTATCTGTATGGTGTCCATGTTGATGTCCTTACGGACCATAAAAGCTTGCAGTATGTGTTCACCTAAAAGGAGTTGAACCTTAGGCAGAGACGGTGGTTGGAGATATTAAAAGATTATGATATGAGTGTGTTGTATCACCCGGGTAAGGCCAATGTTGTGGCAGATGCTCTTAGCAGGTTGTCTATGGGTAGTGTAGCTCATGTAGAGAATGATAAGAAATAATTGGCTCATGATGTGCATGGTTTAGCTAGGTTGGGTATTATATTGCTTGATTCCGCTGAAGGAAGTATGTTAGTTCAGAGTAGCTTTGAGTCCTCTTTGGTCTCATGGGTAAAGGAGAAGCAAGACAGAGATCCTAGTTTGGTCAGACTGAAGGAGTCAGTTAAAGACCAAAAGGTAGAGGTTTTCTCCCAAGGGGGAGATGGCGTGTTAAGATGGCAAGGTAGATTGTGTGTTCCCGATGTTGATGATCTACGATAGAGAATTATGGGGGAAGCGCATGGTGCACGATACTTTATTCATCCCGATGCTACCAAGACGTACCGTGATTTGAGGGAAATCTATTGGTGGAATGGTATGAAGAAAGACATAGCAGGATTTGTGGCAAAGTGTTCTACTTGTCAATAGGTTAAGGTAGAGCACCAAAGGCCTGGTGGTGTAATGTAAGAGTTTAGCATTCCTACTTGGAAGTGGAAAGAAGTAAATATGGATTTCGTAATTGGTTTGCCTCCTTCTGATCGTCATCATGATTCGATTTGGGTTGTAGTAGACTGGTTGACTAAATCAGCTTATTTCTTGCCAGTGCACTCATCTTATATAACTAAGGATTATGCTAGATTGTATATTCGAGAATTCGTTAGACTTCATGAAGTTCCTTTGGCTATTATCTCTGATAAGGGTACTCAGTTTACTTCCCAATTTTGGAGGGCTTTTCAGAAGGGTCTCGGTACCCAAGTTCGTCTAAGTTCTGCTTTCCATCCGCAAGAAAATGGTTAGGCTGAGTGGACTATTCAGACTTTAAAAGATATGTTGAGGGCATGTGCGCTTGATTTTAAAGGTAGTTGGGATGAGCACTTGCCATTGATCAAGTTTGCGTATAACAATAGTTTCCATGATAGTATTCAAATGGCCCCGCTCAAAGCTTTGTATAAGAGAAGATGTAGATCGCCAATAGGTTGGTTTGAAGTAGGAGAGGAACTGTGATTGGGCCTGATGCGGTGTTTGAGGCTATGGAAAAATTTAAGTTGATCGAAAAAGATTGAAGACCGCTCAAAGTCATCAAAAGTCGTATGCGGATGTGAGAAGAAAAGATCTTGAGTTTAATGTTAATGATTTGGTGTACTTGAAGATTTCACCCATGAAAGGGGTGAATAGATTTGGGAAGAAGGGAAAGCTTAGTCCCCATTATGTTGGTCCGTACAGGATTCTGAGCCGTGTTGGGAAAGTAGCATATGAGGTGGAGTTACCTGCGAATTTATCTAGCGTTCATCCGGTATTCTATGTTTCTATGCTTAATAAGTGTATTGGTGATTCTATCGTGGTTGATTCTTCTGAAAGCTTAGATATTCAGGATAGCATTTCATTTAAGGAGATTCTGGTTGAGATTTTGGATTTTAAGATCCGTAGGCTAAGGAACAAAGAAGTTCCTTTGGTTAAAGTGATTTGGAGAAATCAATCTGTTGAGAGTGCTACTTGGAAAGACGAAGCTGATATGTGAGCCAAGTACCCTCACCTCTTTTCTGTGAGTTTGAAGCAAGCAGAAGGTGCCATTCTTTCTTAATTCCGCCCTCTTCTTATTAAAGATTCAGCTGTGTGTCTACTTCCATCACGAATTCATGCATTTTGTATGGTGTACAAAGGTATTGAGTGAAGTAAGCCCTTTGAGTGAGTCATTCTAGCTATACATCCGTATTTTCTCTTGTTCTTGGCCTATCAGGCAACATTCGAGGATGAATGTTTCCGAGGGGGAGATATTGTAATACCCCGAGACTCTAACCAATAGTGCAACCATGACTCAAGCTCATGAAAAATAAATTATAGTGCTTTGTTTGTTTTCTGAGCAAGGGTGATGTGTATTAAGACCTCAAAGATGTCCTAGCGATTAGGTGAATCAAAGCATTCCTTACCGATTGAATTCTTAGGAAGGATATTGCTATATTCAACTTCAAATGAGCATATCTCTTGTTATACTACTAATTATTGAGCATATGACCTACCAAAAGATAGATAATTGAATTATCTTTCCAACGTTACCAATTTCGCCAAAATCCAATATCGGAGCAAAGAGTTATGCCCATTTTACTTCAACGTGTCAGCCTGAAAATTTTGTGACGACTTGTCACAAGCCTGATGGCTTGTCACAAAATATCGTCAATATAAGCAGAAAGTCACAAAATCCAATATTTTGTGATGACATTTTGTGACGACTTGTCACAAAATGTCGTCAACCTTAAGTTGAAAATCATAAAATCCACCCTTTTGTGACGATATTTCATGACGACTTGTCACAAATGTCGTTAGCTATTTTTTCAGCAATTAAAGGACATTTTTGCAAGGGTATTTTTGTCTTTTTCCATCTTTTGGAGGCCCCTATATATATGAGAATCTCCATCCAACCCTAATTTCTTCATTCTCTCTTCCAATTCTCATAAGAAAATATATTAGGGTTTCAATCAAGAAAATTTAATCTTCCAAAAATCATCCATAAATCTTCAAGATTTCTTCAAGAATCAAGTTCCTCATAGTGTGGGCTTCAAGAATCATTTATTACAAGTGCGGATAGAGTCTTAAGCACTAGAATTCATCCAATTTCAAAGATTAAGGTATGTGGGGTTTTGAACAAGAGCAATCCTTTCGTTCTTATGCCCAAAGGTTTGATTTCTATTATGGATTTATATGTTTTTGCAAGTGGGTTTATACCCAAATTACTTCATCATGAGACTATGAGAATATAAATTATTCAAGTTTTGTTATACATGATTATTTTACAGTTCCTAAGTTATGACTTGATATTTAATATTGTGAGTTTCATATTTCTACCATGAGTTGATATTTCAAGTGCTTTCAAGATATGTGTCAACCTTTAAGCTTCCTTATGACAAATTAGATTATTTAGTATATTGATTCATGATATAGAGTTGTTACAATGAGTCTTGATATTTCCTCAAAGTTATTGATGTTGTCATAATTTAATGAATTGATACATTTTGATGTTGAGAAAGGTTGATTTGATTTGAGTCGGCTTAGGAATCCATAAATTGATTATGATTTGATAAATGAGAAAGAGATTTGATTTGGTCTTCATGATAGACCCTTGTGATGTTTGTGGTGGATTTCCTAACGCGTCCTGAGCTTGTGTCTGGGAGTAGTATTTAGCACCGAGCAGGAAATGTGGTATTTCTTCGAAACTACGTGCCACCATAGGATTGATATT